>NW_017671020.1:206802-301653 GCF_001879085.1 Nicotiana attenuata
CCAGAAAGAAACTCCGATCTCCTGTACGATGCATGTTCTAGGCCAGTCTTGAACTGCCTCGATTCTTTTTAGGGTCCACCTGAATACCCTCTGCTGATACAAGCATGAAACCCAGAAATTGCACGGCTGAACCCACAAGAATTCACCACTTCGAGAACTTAGCATATAACCGACTATCCTCAATGTTTAGAAGCAACCACTCTAAGAGTGCTGCGTCGTGCTTCCTCCTGGCTGCGGGAATATACTCAATATGTATCAATTGAAGACTATCACGAACGAGTCCAAGTAAGGCCTGAACACTCGGTTCAGCAAACCCATAAGATCGGCTTGGGGCATTGTCAACCCGAATGACATAACCAAGAGACTCATAATGCCCTGTACCGAGTGCGGAAAGCTGTCCCTGGGGACACCGGATGCCCTAGTCCTCAACTGATGGTAACAGATCTCAAGTGTAACCCTCGAATTGCAACCTTTTTCAACTACCGGTAATCAGTACACATTCTCATCGATCCGTCCTTCTTCTTGACAAACGACACCGACGCACCCAAGGCGAAAACACTAGGTCTAATGAAACCCCTCTTCAAGCAAATCCTGCAACTGTTCCTCTATCCTCCCTTCAACTCCGACGGGCCATACGATATGGTGGGATAGAAATGCTGAGTGCCCGGAACCAGATCAATGCAGAAGTCAATATCCCTGTCGAGGTGGCTATACCGGCAGGTCTGAAGGGAAAAACCTCAGGAAGCTCAACGAACAACGGGCACAAAATCAATGGAAGGAAACCTTAGCACTAGAATCACGAACACATGCCAAATAGGCCAAAACACCCCTTCTCAAACCATACGTTGAGCCTTCATCATAAGATATAACGCTGCGGGTAGAATAACCAGGATTCCCTCTCGCACTCTAAACCAGAGGCATCTACCCGGCAAAGCTAAGGTCACAACGTCTTCGTTGGCATGACAGTCCAAGGGTAGTGTGGTAAGGTGATAACCAGTCCATCTCCAATATAGCATCGAAACCAACCATCTCCAGAAGAAGCAAATCTACACGAGTCTCAAAACCTCCAATAACCACTATACGTGAACAGATGGACGCAAATCCACCACAAATAGAATCACCCACCGGCGTAGACAGATAAACAGGGCACTCAAAGAATCACTAGGCTATAGACCAGATACTGCGCCAGAATAAAAATCGAAGCTTCTCTACCACATACCAGAGCAATACTTCACTCCACCTCTAATCTTTACCTCCCCCTCTAGCATCTGCTACCTCCACCTCTAATACCTTTTACCTCCACCTCTGTCTATCATCTCTACCTCCACCCTGAATACCTTTAGCTCCTTCAAGGCCTCCGAAGATGAAGCTGATCTATCACTGGTCTATGCTAACTGCTCAGCCGAAGAAGCGGTACATGACCTCTCCATTCGCCAAAAAGTAAGAGTAAAAGGTTTTAATTTAGCATTGAGAGAAACACAAATCGCACGAACGGGAAGAAATAAAAGTGAAACTTTTCCTAACTCTGTAGCCTCGTGGGGATAAATACAGACGTCTCCGTACCGATCCCTTAGACTCTACTAAGCTTGTCCGTATGAGTTGTGAGATCCTAGTGTAACCTAGAGCATCTGATACCAACTTGTCACGATCCGGAATTCCCACCTTCAGGAGTCGTAGATGGCCGCCTACGTCGTAGAAGCTAGGCAAGCCACACCATTTAGAATCCATAAAACTTTTGTTTTAAATCCATTTTTACCAATTTAATTAGCAGGAAATAAATAATTAAAAAATGCGGATTCGTAATTTAGCGGAAGACTTAAACGAAATAAACCAAAATAATAAGGAAAATCCACATATACCCTACCCAGAACTCGGTGTCACAACATTCACAAACTACTAAGATTTACTAACATAAACCGTTTGAAAAGAGAGTAACACTGTCTGTCTCGAATTACAAGAGATAATATAGATCATATAATAAAGATAGAGGAGACACCGGCCTGCGGACGCCTGCAAGAGGCTACTCGGTGTCTCAGAGGACTGAAGGCTGGCCTCCCGAGCTACCACTGCTGTCGGCTACCTGGATCTGTGCTAAAAGAGCACAAGAGTGTAGTCATCAAGCACAACCGACCCCATGTGCAGGTAAGTGCCCTAGCCTAACCCGGCGAAAAGTAAGTGGACGAGGCTAGGACCAGACCACCAAATAAACCTGTGCAGTTGTATAATATACAGCGGAAAGTAAAGCAGAAACAAAACAAATAAAGATGGGAGGGGATACATGCTTTGGGGAAATAACAGATAAAGCAGGTTCTCAAGAAAATTACCAGGAAACCAAAATTCAACTTCTAACAAGGAATAAGGAAAACAAAGGCAGGTTTCACTCTCGGTTCACAACTCGTTGCAAGCGTGAAACCCGATCCCATTTCTCATATCTTGTGTAGGCGTACCACCCGTTCCCATTTCATTAAATCTCGTGGTAGGCCGTACCCCCAGCTCCCATTTCATTAAATCTTGTGGTAGGCGTACCACCCGCTCCCATTTCATTAAATCTCGTGGGTAGGCGTACCACCCGCTCTCATTTCATTAAATCTCGTGGTAGGCGTACCACCCGCTTCCCATTCTCATTAAATCTCGTGGTAGGCGTACCCACCCGCTCCCATTTTATTAAATCTCGTGGTAGCATACCACCGCTCCATATCATTATATCCACAGTTTTTCAAAATGAAGTTTACTCTAACAAACGCAACAATTAATACGAATTCATAAGACCACAAGTACACGATAATTATGATTTACTGAGGAAAACAATAATGACAAAAGCAACAATTAATTATGGACTTTAAGGAGCATTAGGCATCAATTTATTATTAAGTATACTAAAGGTCAAGTAGCAATTAAGTCACATAAACATGTAGCAATTATAGCATAATATTCAAGGCATATTGTGCGCAAGGATACTTGATCCAATAATAACAAAGTAAACACAATAAAGGAAATGTCAACATAAAAAGAATCACGATCAGTAATAGTGGAATAAGACAATTAATGCACTAGAACTGATCAACAACAAAAATCATAACAAACGGCAATAACGTGCACGGCATCACCCTTCGTGCTTTACACTCTTTCCTCACCAAGCAACAATTACAATGCAATTGAGGGCAAGGGAATCAATGACATCACCATAAAGTCATAGTAACAACAGAAAAATCCAGTAAAATAAACGTAAAGAACAACACAACTCAATTATCAACTAGAATCAGGGAAATCAAGGAACAAGTGCGCGGCATCACCCTTCGTGCTTTTACTCTCGTCCTCACCTATAAGAATCAATATAACAGGCACAGAATGGTACATCGTGCGGCACGGCATCACCCTTCGTGCTTTTTACTCTCTTTCCTCACCAAAGCAAATATATGATAAAATGTGCACGGCAATCACCCTTCGTGCTTTACACTCTTTCCTCACGAATAGCTAAACAATGCGACGGCATCACCCTTCGTGCTTTAACGCTCTTCCTCACCCAAACAACATCACAAACAATAGGGCAAGGAAATAAAGGAAATTTGCAATAAAGAATCCCGGCAAGGGTAGCCAAAACAAGTCAATAAATTAAATCCCAGGCAAGGAACAACATCAATAATATCCACATCGCTGGCAAGGGAAATAACGAAAATAAACAATAATATCTCTGCAAGGGAATAATTTATTAACTCTTTCTCTTTTCACTTTTATTTTCACAACTCATCCTTTACCACTTGAGCCAATGCCTCCCATAGAGTTCGATCAAACTCACGTATCTTTCACAAATTCGTAATATAACTTGAGCCATCGCTCCAAAATGTACAAAAGTCACAAATACTTCCTTAACTTATCACAACAAATAGAAATCACTTCTAAAGCATAGATTGTTCAACGAAATCATGAACAATCACATTATAGACTCACGTCATGCTTGACACAACGTATAGATACTCGTCACCATGCCTATACGGTCGTACTCAACAATTACCATATAGCAAATATGACTCAACTCCTAATCCCTCAAGCTAAGGTTTAGACCAAACACTTACTCGTCAATGCCTTGAATACAACTCAAACCTCAATTCATAGCGTTACCTACGTGATTCCCCCTCCAATTCGCTCGTATCTAATCACAAATTACTTAATTACATTAATAAACACTAAATGAATCAACCCCAATGCATGAAAATGAGTTTTCCCAAAGTTTTACCCAAAAAGTCAAAAATCGCCCTCGGGCTCACATGGTCAAAACTAGAGATTCGAACCAAAAACCCGATACCATTCCCCCACGAACTCAAATATGTAATTTGTTTTGAAATCGACCTCAAATGAGGTCCAAATCCCCAATTTTTTGAAAACCTAGGTTTTACCCAAAACACCCAATTTCCCCATTGAAAATCATTGATTTGAAGTTGAAATCGTGTTAAAAGATGCTAAGAATTGAAAGAAGTTAGTTAAGAATCGACTTACAATTGAATTTGGAGAAGAAGAAAACCTTAAAAAATCGCCTAAGTGTGTTTGGGTTTGAGAAAATATGAAAAATGAAGTTCTAAATATCGGTTAAGTGTAAAAAATGCAGGTCTCAGTTATGGGAAATGCGAACAGGGTTCGCAATTGCGAACCCCAACCTTCAGATATGGAATTGCGAATAAATATTCGCATTCGCGACCTTTCAAAAATTACGGACCTTCGCATTTGCGAAGTCAGCATCGCATTTGCGACCTATTGATCGCATTTGCGAGGTCTGGCCAATAGGAGAGTGTTCGCTTTTGCGAAGAATTGTGTCGCATTTGCGAGGAAAGAGCAGACCTGGGCTAACTTCGACAATTGCGAAAGGCCAATTCCGATTTGCGAACCAGGCTTCGCAAATGTGAAGCCTGCAGGTCAGAAATACCAGCAATTATTCGAAGTTCAAAATGCACCCGTGGCCTATCCAAAACTCACCCGAGCCCTCGGGGCTCCAAACCAAATATAGACACACCTCAAAATATCCTACGACTTATTCACTCGATCAAATCGCCAAAATAACATCATAAACATCGAATTATAACCTCAAAATCCAAAAAATTCTTTCAAACTTCATAAAACCTCAAATTTTCTAATTTAGGTCCGAATCACGTCAAACGACATCCGTTTCTTCACCAAATTTCACAGAAACATTCTTAAATTATATATAAGACCTGTACCGAGCGCCGGAACCAAAATACGGGGCCCGATACCAATATGTTCCAATCAAATATCATTTCAATTTCCTTAACAATTTCAGAAAAAAAACAATTTCTTTCAAAAATTCATTTCTCGGGCTCGGGACCTCGGAATTCGATTCGGGGCATACGCTCCGAGTCCCCATATTTTCCTACGGATCCTCCGGGACCTCAAGTCACGGGGTCCGAGTCCGCTTTACCCAAATGTTGACCAAAGTCAAATTTATTCATCTTAACATCAAAATTTAGCATTTTTCACAGAATTTCACATTTAAGCTTTCCGGCTACGCGCTCCGACTGTGCACGCAAATCGAGGCGACTCTGAACGAGGTTTTCAAGGCCTCGAAAGCACATTAATTAATTAAAACAGGTGATGACCCCTTTGAGTCGTCACATATCCCTGGTAAGAGGGAGCCAGTAGCTTAGGGATTCCCATTAAAGAAGCATGCAGAGAGACCTTCAACCGACAAAGCACTTATTTCCTGCTAGGCTCAGACTGGATTATCAAGCAGCTTCCTCTGGGCTGCACCTTGACACTGAGGTTCTTAAACCTTGTCTCCCCTACTTCCTGGTGTGAATCCCAACTCCCAAGAGTGCTATGCATCTTTTAAGGGAGATCCTCCTTGGTAGGGATAGGACTAAAGAGTTACTAACAGAATTGGGACAACAGCTTATCCAAAAAGATCTGTTCTTTTATTGCTTTGCCTAGAACCAACCAAGGGGTTCTAGAGACAATTTATCTTTCCTAATCCAATCTAGCGTAAGGAAATAGCACCATCTACTCTTCTTGAATGAATTTATTGTTGATGGATCCCCTCGCGGGACTGAACTACCTTGTGAGCTAACCCTACCCTCTTATTGCACGTGGAAACCATACCATCATATATTACCTTTACTATAAGAAATTATATCGGCAAACTTGTCCCGATTTCATTGGCTAAAGACCGCTTTCAAGTAGGTTGAACTCTGACTCTTGTTCCCAGGACCATGATCTATAATGCTTACGGTCCTTATCAAGACCTATCTCTAATCAGTCGAGCTTCAAGACCTTCCTCCTTAACCGGTTAATACCATTCGTTAATCTTTGTCTGGAGCTTGGCCAGAGAATCAAATGACAGATGTGGTATGTATTTCTATAATCTTGGGTTGTTGGATTGAAATAGAAAATAAGACTTTATGCGAGGCAAGGTTCAAAACAAATTATTCATCCTTCTATAAATGATAAAAGAAGCTCTAGAGAAAAAAATATCTTATCCGATTTCCTTTGGCTGCGAAGTATTCTCATTCTGTTGTGTGCATCCTTTTTTTTCTGAAAATTATTTTTATATTCATTGAACTTGAATTTCCTTTTTTGAGCAGATTGGTTATTGAAGAAAATAACTGAGGAAGAAGCAGAGTTGTCATCTGGAAGCAAAGAAAGCACAGTTGCACAATATGCCGTATCACAACGACAAAGAGTGATTAGCCCTCCCAAGAGTCAATCTGAGGATCCCTAGTGTGCCTTCAAGTTCAGAATCTTTTTTTTTTAACTGAATCCACTAGGCATTGTCCCTAGGGTTGATTTTATTAGATAAGAAATATAATAACAGCAAAAGTTGGAGGGGGACCCTGAACCTTACCTCCACATATAAAATGAAAATGCACTTGTCAGTCCACATATGGAAACCAAGTGGCACTGAAACACTATGGTATTTTTAGACCTGTAAGAAGGAACAAATTGTTTTTTATCCAACAATGATAGCCAATTGGTGGTACAAAATACAAGTTTTGGTAAGCCTATGGTCAACTATAACACAAAAGCATAAGTAAAACCTATGTGAGCTAAGCAAAAGGATAGTAATGTTTTCTTCCATGTACAAACATGTAACTACATACATTACACATGTAGAAAAAGTCTATGAAGGGTGGTACATAAACCACATCAAAAGAGAGGGACTATCTTCCACTTAGCTTTGACATTGAGTCAAGGAAAGCCAAATGGAAGATAGTTGACAAAAAATTCTTCGGTGGAGATGAGCTGTGCTGCTGCTGCCAGGTATAATTGACAGAAGAGAGTGGGCCAAAATTGAGCCTTTTCCTGATGTAGAAATCCCAGTCTGTGAGTGCTGAGCATGTAGAACATCTTGATGCATAAGGGAACTCCTTTATTATGCACAGTTTGTTCCTGCATGGGTTGACTGGGTGATAGTGTTGGTTTGTAGCTGTGGTTGTTGGATCTGCATATATGTGTGTGTGTAGATGAAAGGAGAGACTTGGCTCAACTGATAATAGTTTCAAGCAGAATGGAGCATTGGAAATGTTTGATACCACTGACAGAAACCTATACCCAGTTGATCAAGTGAGCTCCCTGAACCTACAAAATGCAAAAAAACCTGTTAATGAAAAGGGGGCTAAATCTACAGGTTCTTGTGGATTCTGGAGATGAGTTATGGGGAAAGGGGAGCAATTGGGATTGCCCTAATCTATACACAAAAGCTGAGTGCAGGTTCTTGTGTTGACTGCACTCAGGTGTATAGGTGCTCATGGTGTAAGAATCTTGAATAAAGAACCATGATTGCATGTTATAGAGGAAAAAGCAGTACTGATGATGATACTTTTGGTTGTTGTGGTTCTTTGGGTTGAGAGTGAGTGTGGATGAAGAGGAGTGGGCTGATGCAATATACAGAAAAAGGTAAAGGAATTCCTGTAGTTTCTGCAATATCAGAGGGTTGTTGTTGTTTGTTGCTGATGTAACTGTGTGATGGCATTTCTGTGGGGATGTTGATTGGTTATCAACTGGTTTAGTTCTAGGAGATTGAACCCTCAGGGATGTTAATACCATCCAGAATCCATACCAATTGAGTGACAAGAGAGGGAGCTGCTCCTAAGTTTTTAGGAATGTTTGCAATTTCTGCAGTTTCTGCAGGTGGATTCTGCAGCTTTCTGCAGTTCTGCAATTTCTGCTGCCAGCTGTGTGATGCTGCTTCTATGAGGCTGATTGGGGAGGGGGGTAGTCAAATGGTATGTTTCCAGGAGAATGGAGCATGGAAAATGCTATACCACTCCCAAACGTATACCATTTTGAAAAGGGAGAGCATGAAGGGAGCAAACCTGCAAAACAGAAAGCAGTATTAGTGAAAAAAGGAGCATTTCTGCTCAGTTTTTTGGAACTGCTTGTGTTTGAGAGGGGTTTGCATATCTTCTGGGTTGCTCCTATCTGTTTGGTCAAGGGGATGTGGGTATATGGTTATATCTGGTGGTCTTGAGTGGTGATGGAGAAGAATTGGGGTGTTGCTTTATGAGATTGAGGTGTGTGTATATGTGTGTGCTGTATTGTGCTCAGATGGTAGGTTTTCCAAGTGAGTCATTTCCCTCGTTCCCTGTATATCCTACTTCATTCCTATGTTGTGGTTTCATAGGGTGAACATGTATGCTAATACCACTCCCTGAAATCAGCCACAAAGGAATGTAAGGTTCATAAGGGAATGGAACCTGCAAAAAAGCACATAGAATTAGAAAGTATAAGTCTTGGCTGACTGATTCCAAAAATGGTGCATGATGGTATTTCATATTGGACTGCTACACTGGACACCCTCCTGCTTTGATGATGTTTCAACCATAACCATTAGATGTTGAACGAGGAGCTTGCATTTTGAGAGCGATACTATCAGCATGTTGGTTTTCTTGTGCCTGAAAGCTGGGGTACCCAATTGGTCATGGAGAACTTGACCTCTAATGGTGAGTTGGAGAAGAGGAAGCTAGTATGAGTGAAAGTTTGTTGAATGCTCTGAGGTCATGGTGAGTTTTAGATAGGGAAATCAGCAGGGAGCTATTTATGCATCTCATACACATGAGAAACTTTGAATCCTCAAATTGAAGAGCACAGAAGCCTTATGTGGGAAATCTTTTCTTCATAAATCCATGGACAATCATTATCCTCTGACAGCCACCTAACAAGAAGTGCAGAATCTGCTTCTAATGAACTCTGGGAATTCCATTGTCTAAGCACCATTGAACTCCTATCCTGGCTGCTCAGTTTCAGCATAATATGTTCGTACCCTCCCCCAAAGGAAAGGCCATTGCCATGAATGAAGTGGCCCTGTTGAATCTACTAATGATGACACCGCCTCCACATACTTTAATCTTTCCAGGATTTGGTCAAAGCACTTCCATACGAATTGACCTTTACAAAGCCCTTGTCTGGTTTAAATCCATTTGACTTGGGTTAGTAGTTGATGCCTAGCAATGTTTCAAATGGAAGGGTAGAGTTCCCCCCAGTTGAAAGGCCCAGATTGGATGTCAGGAAAATTGGACCTTAAGAGTAGGTTTGATGTTTAAGTTGATGGAATAAAGGACGCCTATTTATCTCCATACTTGGCACTATATCTATTTTTCCACAAATTCCAAACAATGATGATGGGAGAGGGTATCTAAAATGAGCTTTTGCACAAAATTACAAGCCTTCATTATCCACCACTTCATAAGTGGCAACTCAAAGGCAGGTTCTCAGTTTTGGATATCCCCACTGACCCCCATATTTTTTCCATATGATCTTAGCAAAGTTCTAGAACTGAAGAGGTGTTCACTGTATGTTTCCAAGCATGCAATAGAACAGCATACACACCTTGGTGACAGTTGGACCACTAAAGATTTGCACTCTGTCATCAGTTGGGCATTGTTTCTAAGGCTCTCCACAAATAAAGGACCCACTTAAAAGGGAATTCTTTCTTATGCCAGATCCTCCTATTTGTGCAAGTGGGTGGTTTTTTCTTCTCTGATGGAATCCCATGCAAAGGTACAAGAAACCTACCCCTGCACAGTAGGCGTCCAGATAGGTTTATCAGGGAGATTCAGGGTTGTAATATAGTGAGGTGTCTGCATGCATCTCTGATATTTGTGAGTTGGTTGCCAGTTCTATTGAACTTTTGGAGATCCCCAGTACCTTCATTCCAGAATTGGACACTGAGGTGTGTTGCAGTAGGCTCTTCTCACCCTTCAGTTGCTGCTGAGTGCCAAAGTGGCCAGAGCCAAGCCAGTTGTCCCACCAGAAACTACATTTCCCATTATGGAGCTTCCATTGGATTACTTTTTCTGCTCTTTCTTTCTTATTGACCATCATTCTTTTCCATGCTTGTGACACTACAAGAAATCACCCCTATATCTGTAGGCGACGAAAGTCGCCACAAAATCCCTGAGAGTCTCAGCTGCTAAAAGGTATTTAGTGGCGAACTTGTTGTATTGCCACAAGGAAACCCGTGAGTTATTTGTTGGGCGCGTTTGTAGTCTCGTCACTAAAAAACCATATCTTTGTGGCGACATAGTATGCCACAAAAGATTGGAAAACGCTACAAAATTGTTCCATAAGAACAAATATTAGATGCGTCGCCACTATTAATGTCCTTTAGTAGGCGACTAAATATGCCACAAAAAATATTTATTTTCAGTGGCAAGTTATGTCGCCACTATAAAATGTTCTTTAGTAGCGACTAAAATTGCCACAAAACCATTATTATATATTCAGTGGCAAGATTATGTCGCCACTATACAATGTCATTTAGTAGCGACTAAAAGTGCGACAAAAGGTTTAACCATGAAAGACACATAATATTTTTGTAGCGACTAAAGTCGCCTGCAAAAGAAATTGACATTCTTTGTGGCAACTTAAATTATCGCAACAATTACTAATTTTTTGACAAAACTATATGTCGCCACTAAAAGTTATTTTCTCAGCAATTATAACAAACCAAAAAATTATATACATTTTCATACCGTAGGAACCTACATTCTCTAAAAATTCATATAGAGATATTCATATCAATTAACTATGCAATATTAACAAGCAACCAATAATGCTTGACAAACACCAAAAGAATTTCTCAAGCCGAATATTATCAAACTATATCATATTACTAAAAGTCATTACATATATATACCGAGACTTCATTGTGCATTGTAATTGTATACGCATACTACATATCCCCAAAAAGACAAAAATATTAAGTGCCTTGTAACTACTCCTTGCTCCACACCATCCTTTAACGATCCACACTGTTTAAGTGCCCTGTCCCTATGCTAGACAAAAGTAACTATATATAAGGAACACAAAGTAAATTTGTTCTATGCTATTAATCAAATTGTGACAATAGAAATGGCACAAGTGTGAGAACATAAGTTTTTTCAAGCCAGTAAAAAGATAGAATACAGAGGCATCATGAACAAAACAGATCAATAAATTTTAAAAGACATCTATTGGGTCCTAAAATAAAAGAAGTAGAATTGGCTATATACATTAGGTTAAATAATCCCTATTTCCCTTCTAGTTCATCTGATGAAGTATTCAAACATATTAGAGAGCATTCTGAATGCATAAGGACTAATATAAAAATCCTTTGGTGCCAAGATCTTTTCCCCAAGTCATTATTGGCTTAACGGTATTTGTTACAAAAACCTCTCGTGCAGAATTTAACGCTTTTGAGGCAAAATCAGGAGCAAGCATTTGTTGAGCTCAAAGGTATTGAGCAAGACTGGAATTTCAGGCAAGACTTGTTCTCACAAGTAGCGATGCCATTGCACACAGAGAAGCAAGATGACGACAACTCATGTTACCTGCAGCGAAGTAACGACCATCTGTTACTCGGTATATTGTTATAGGGTTATGTACGTAACTACCATCTGTTTATGCATTGGAGAGCAGCAATTAATACGGTAGCAAGTGATGTGGGCACCGTGAATAATCGAGATGCAGCGGGGGCGAGGCCACTAGCTAATAAGATAACAAGAAGGTCTATTTAAGAATCACAGGTTTCAAATGAAAAAAGAAATTGTTAAAGCCTTATCTTTCTCTTAAATTGTGTTGTATCAATCTAATATAGTATAACACCAAAGTAATTTGGATTCAAGATTGTGATAGAGATAGATGCAAAGTATAAATTTGAAAAATATCTACTTCAATAGATTTACAACAAGTTGTGACTGAATAGCTCATTCATTGGTTTTATTTATAGTGAATTTGTTTCTGATATAGGAACCAGAACTACTAACTAAATTTGCTACGTGACCAGGTATTGTTCTGTTTTCGATCTGCTTGTTTATACGGTATAAAAAGGTGCTTGGCGGCTGACATGTAGTTTTGTTATTTAGTAGGCTAGAATTTTATCTCATTATATTGAATAATGTTTAGATTTTTTTTCATTATTAGTGTAGCTTAACTGATTGCAAACATGTTTTCAGGCACAAGTGTGAGTGAGAACATAAGTATTCAGGCAGTAAAAGAATTGAAGAAATACAAAGGCAATCATAAACAGGAACAGATCGAAACCTATACATCAACAACTATAATCAAAAACCAGGAATACGGAGAGCTCTAATTTATTGCCTTTTGTAGACTCATTAATCAATAACAGTAAATATCAACAATTAAGTAGCAACTCATACATTACACCTTCTCATTCTCAAACATAGGATTATCGCCAACCAGTCATCCATGTATTAAGTAAATTCAAATCAACATATATGACATCAAATACTCGTATCACTTTTCAACTTAATTCATATGCATGCTTTTACCGAGAAAATTATGTGATTCACAAGTGAAGTATTTCATGTAAAAATTAGTTCAGAAGAACCAATCTCATTCTCTATTCTAACTGTCTAATCTTTAAATTAACGGAGCAAACATTGAATAATTTCAGATAATCACCTTAAATGAGCCACTGATAACACCATGTAAAATGCATTTAACTAGCTCAGGAAATTGATGCAACAATCAGTTGATTTGCCTCCAAGCATTGCACAACTAGAAAGCTGGCACCAGATCTTGAAAGAAAAATCAGAAAACTACACTATAACATCAAATTGATTTTGTGCAATCCATTTTAGTAACATTTGATTGGAAAATAGGACAGTGTCAAAGTCAAGCACAACTTTTTCTGTTTCAATTCACAAAGAATAAAAGAAAGTTAATTGAGTAAATCGTTATGCACCCTCCAAGACTGTACACTCAAGGAGTTGGTGAAAACAGAAAACGAAGTAAACTGGACAACATCAGTGAATTGTTTGGCATAACAAACTGGAGCTCCCTCTAGCTTATTTCTAAGAATGAGTTAAGTCGTGCATAAGTATCTATATTGAAGCAACAGAAGAACAGAACTCCAGAAAGAACAGAACTCCAGAATAAGTATCTGGCTTATTTCTAGCTTATTTCTACAGGACTCCAGAAAGAACAGAACATATCTATATTGAAGCAAATGAACAGAGTTTTCAACAAGTTAACAAAAGAACACCAGATCCAAAAATAATGTTCAGTGGCAACCTCAAAAGGGCAACAATCAATGTGAAGCCAAGGCAGTCCAACAGCAAAATCAGAAGGTTACCATCATAGAGAACACCACAATGCCTGGTGGTTACTAACAGGAATTTCTGCCTCTAGGATATCAAGATCTTCAATCGTTAAGCACTTAGAGTATATATTCTTGAAAAACTTTCCTAAGGCTATAATTGGATCACACACTTCCTTGGGTAGCAAACCACGTATAGCTACTGGAACAAATGTCTTGCAACAATACATGATGATCGTGACATTTCAATCCATGTATCTTTTTCTCCTGTACGTTGACACACCTTGAAATGTTTGAGAAAAATGCATCAGGAACCTTCAGATTAGCTAAGAAACTGCACACCTTCAGCTTTTCTTCCGCGGACAATGGCATAGCAATGGCTGCCCGGTATAACATAACATGTATTATTCCCATCACTTAATCGAGAAGATTGCAACCTTTGTCTGTGCATTCCAAGATCCAATTCAAGTATATCTACATTTTCAATTGTTCTTTTGTTATTCCAAACACATATTCATACGACAGTTGATATAATATTATCGGACACATTTCTTTCGATTGTAAGATTTCACATCAATGTTATGTCGTAAACATAAGAGACTCTTCTCAATAAGGGCCAACTGTTGGAAAAAGATACTTTTCTGTGCTACCATTTTAACCACTGCTATGAACTCAGTCAACGCTTATCTCTTTTGTCCTTACCAAAAATCACATATACCACAAAGCTTGTCAATTGGCACAAAAAGCCGTTTATCACCTCGATTAAAGGTTAGGTGGCACTGCCCATTTCACCTTTTCCCATCAAAATAAACGTCCCTAACAGACTTCTACCGGCCATGGATGGTCCAAATGCGGAAGAGAAGCACTGACGGATGACCCATAATAAACACAACTTACTACGCAAAGGCAGTCGATTGTGTATTCTTTATGGCAACAGGCATCAAGTTGCCTTTGGATTGGACCATCCTGAAAGATTCCAACTGTCACGGAAAATCATTGATCGTACACATTTGATAGAACACGCATCAAAAAATTAGATTTTTGAGTGCTGCATCATAACGTCACCTCCAAGACCCACATAAGTTTACTTGCAACTCTTCAATCATGTTGTATATACATCGAATTATTCCAATTCCTGGCACAACATATGGGGACCGGAATTAAGAGGATTTGAGGGAAACTAGGTTGGGGATTGGAAAGAGGAGGATGAGAGGATTGAGGGGTGTAATTTTTGGGTGATTTGGAGCTTCGCCGCCGGCGGAGGCGATTTCCGGCCGGCGGCGGACGGCGGAGGCACAACGGAGAAGGGTGGTGTTACGGTGGACGGCGGTGGCGTTACAGGGGTAAGGTTTGAGACAGGGGTACGAGGAGGATGGGAAATGTTTAGGTTTAATGAGGAATTTTCGGACATTTTTATTTAAAAGTCTTGAACGAGTGAGGACCGTTGGATGATGAGAAATGGACGGTCAAGATTAATTGACGCCAAAACGATGTCGTAACGACGTCGTTTTTTGGGCGTCTCTGGACTGGGTTGGGGTTTTGGACTGGACGGGTGGGGACTGGGTTATGGATTGATTTTTGGTGATTTTGGTTTGGGCTGCCCGAAATTGGCCCAAACATTTTGCCAACCCTTGCTTTTTGTTTCATTTTCTTTCATTTGTTTCCTTATTTTCTTTTTGTACTTTATTTATTTATATTTTCTGAATTTTCTGATTTTATTAAAATCAAAAACTAAAGACCCAATATTAAATCTAAGATTATACTAATCAATTTCCAACGTTAACTAATTCTTAAACCAAAAATGTAAAGATGTTATTATTATTATTTTTTCTTATTTTAGCAATATTAATTAACTAGTAAAAATATAAAATCGAATTCTAAATGCAAATGCAATATTTTTTGTACCTTTTTATGAATTATAGCAACTAAAAATGCACACAAAAATGCAAACAAGACACAAAATCATGCAATTAATTCCTAAAAATTCAAATAATAAAAGAAAAATTCTAAGTCTAATGAATTTATAGGAGTAATTTAAGCGTGGCAAAAATCACGTGCTCACACTTAATATTTTGTCTTTTTTGGGATATGTATATGCGTACAATTACAATGCACAATGAAGTGTCGGGTAGTATATATGTAATTGACTTTTAGTAATGATAATATTTATAATATTCGGCTTGAGAAATTCTTTTGGTGTTTGTCAAGCATTATTGGTTGCTTTAATATTGATAGTTAATTGATATGAATATCTCTATATGAAATTTTAGAGAATTAGGTTCCTACTGGTATGAAAATGTATATAATTTTGGTTGTTATAATTGCTGAGAAAATAACTTTTAGTGGCGACATAGTTTTGTCAAAAAATTAGTAATTGTTGTGATAATTAAGTTGCCACAGAATGTCAATTTCTTTTGCAGCGACTTTAGTCGCTACAAAAAATATTGTGTCTTTCATGGTTAAAACTTTTGTCGCCACTTTAGTCGCTACTAAATGACATTTATAGTGGCGACATAATCTTGCCACTGAATATAAATATGTTTTGTGGCAATTTTAGTCGCTACTAAAGAACATTTATAGTGGCGACATAACTTGCCACTGAAAATAAATATTTTTTGTGGCATATTTAGTCGCTACTAAAGGACATTAATAGTGGCGACGCATCTAATATTTGTTCTTATGGAACAATTTTTGTAGCGTTTTTTCCAATCTTTTGTGGCAACTATGTCGCCACAAAATATGTTCTTTTAGTGACGACTACAAAACGTCGCCACAAATAACTCACGGGTTTCCTTGTGGCAATACAAAAGTCGCCACTAATACCTTTTAGCAGCGACTCTCAGGGATTTTGTGGCGACTTTCGTCGCCACAATAAGGGTGATTTCTTGTAGTGTCACAAGCATGGAAAAGAATGATGGTCAATAAGAAAGAAGCAGAAAAAGTAATCCAATGGAAGCTCCATAATGGGAAATGTAGTTTCTGGTGGGACAACTGGCTTGGCTCTGGGCCACTTGCACTCAGCAGAACTGAAGGGGGAAGACCTGGCAACACATCAGTGTCCAATTTCTGGAATGAAGGTCACTGGGATCTCCAAAAGCTCAATAGAACTGCACCAACTCACAAAATATCAGAGATCATGCAGACACCTATATATTACAACCCTGATCTCCCTGATAAACCTATCTGGACGCCTACTGTCAGGGGTAGGTTCTCTTGTACCTTTGCATGGGATCTCATCAGAAAGAAAAAACCACCCACCTTCACAAATAGGAGGATCTGGCATAAGAAAATTCCCTTTAAGTGGTCCTTTTATTTGTGGAGAGCCCTTAGAAACAAACTCCCAACTGATGACAGAGTGCAAATCTTTAGTGGTCCAACTGTCACCAGGTGTGTATGCTGTTCTATGCATGCTTTGGAAACAGTGAACACCTCTTCAGTTCTAGGAACTTTGCTAAGATCATATGGAAAAAATATGGGGGTCATGTGGGTATCCAAACTGAGAACCTGCCTTTGAGGTTGCTCCTTATGAAGTGGTGGATAATGAAGGCTTGTAATTTTGTGCAAAAGCTCATTTTAGATACCCTCCCCATCATCATCTGTTGGAATTTGTGGAAAAATAGATATAGTGCCAAGTATGGAGATAAATAGGGTCCTTTATTCCATCAACTTAAACATCAACCTACTCTTAAGGTCCAATTTTCCTGACATCCAATGGCCTTTCAACTGGGGGGAACTCTACCCCTTCATTGAAAACATTCAGCATCACACTACCATAACCCAAGTCAAATGGATTAAACCAGACAAGGGCTTTGTAAAGGTCAATTCAGATGGAAGTGCTTTGACAAATCCTGGAAAGATTAGAGGAGGTGTCATCATTAGAGATCAACAGGGCCACTTCATTCATGCAATGGCCTTTCCTTTGGGGGAGGGTACGAACAATTATGCTGAAACTGAAGCAGCCAGGATAGGAGTTCAATGGTGCTTAGACAATGGAATTCCCAGAGTTCATTTAGAAGCAGATTCTGCACTTCTTGTTAGGTGGCTGTCAGAGGATAATGATTGTCCATGGATTTTGAAAGAAAAGATTTCCCACATAAGGCTTCTGTGCTCTCAATTTGAGGGATTCAAAGTTTCTCATGTGTATAGAGAAGCAAACTGCCCTGCTGACTCCCTATCAAAACTCAACCATGACCTCAACATTCTAACAAACTTCACCACAGCTTCCTCTCTCCCAACTCACATTAGAGGTCAAGTTCTCCATGACCAATTGGGTACCCCAGCTTTCAGGCACAAGAAAACCAACATGCTGATAGTATCCTCTCAAAATGCAAGCTCCTCTTCAACATCTAATGGTTATGGTTGAAACATCATCAAAGCAGGGGTTCCAGTTAGCAGTCCAAATGAAATACCTCATGCACCATTTTTGGAATCAGTCAGCCAAGACTTATCTTCTAATTCTATGTGCTTTTTTGCAGGTTCCATTCCCTTATGAACCTTACATTCCTTTGTGGCTGTTTCAGGGAGTGGTATTAGCATACATGTTCACCCTCATGAAACCACAACATAGGAATGAAGTAGGATATACAGGGAACGAGGAAATGACTCACTTGGAAACCTACCATCTGAGGCACAATACAGCACACACATATACACACACCCAATCTCATAAAGCAACACCCCAATTCTTCTCCATTCACCACTCAAGACCACCAGATATAACCATATACCCACATCCCCTTGACCAAACAGATAGGAGCAACCCAGAAGATATGCAAACCCCTCTCAAACACAGCAGTTCCAAAAAACTGAGCAGAAATGCTCCTTTTTTCACTAATACTGTTTTCTGTTTTGCAGGTTTGCTCCCTTCATGCTCTCCCTTTCAAATGGTATACTGTTTGGGAGTGGTATTAGCATTTTCCATGCTCATTCTCCTGGAAACATACCATTTGACTCCCCATCATCAGCCTCATAGAAGCAGCATCACACAGCTGCAGCAGAAATTGCAGAAACTGCAGAAAGCTGCAGATCCACCTGCAGAAACTGCAGAAATTGCAAACATTCCTAAAAACTTAGGAGCAGCTCCCTCTCTTGTCACTCAATTGGTATGGATTCTGGGAATGGTATTAACATCCCTGATGTTCAATCTCCTAGAACTAAACCAGTTGATAACCAATCAACATCCCCACAGAAATGCCATCACACAGTTACATCAGCAACAACAAACAACACCCTCTGATATTGCAGAAACTACAGGAATTCCTTTACCTTTTTCTGTATATTGCATCAGCCCACTCCTCTCATCCACATCTCACTCTCAACCCAAAGAACCACAACAACCAAAGTATCATCATCAGTACTGCTTTTTCCTCTATACATGCAATCATGGTTCTTTATTCCAAGATTCTTACACCATGAGCACCTATACACCTGAGTGCAGTCAACACAAGAACCTGCACTCAGCTTTTGTGTATAGATTAGGGATCCCAATTGCTCCCCTTTCCCCAAACTCATCTCCAGAATCCACAAGAACCTGTAGATTTAGCCCCCTTTCATTAACAGGTTTTTTGCATTTTGTAGGTTCAGGGAGCTCACTTGNAATTGTGAATTTTGTGTCAACCGGGTGGCTCTTCCCAACATGGATGGCGTGACAACCTTCTTAAGGGATTGAGTCCATTTTTTTTATGTTTAGACAAATATAGTAGTAATGAATAAAAGGGTCTTCACACATATATGCAGATCCAACAACCACAGCTACAAACCAACACTATCACCCAGTCAACCCAGCAGGAACAACTGTGCATACAAAAGGAGTTCCCTTATGCATCAGATGTTCTACCATGCTCAGCACTCACAGACTGGATTTCTACATCAGGAAAAGGCTCAATTTTTGGCCCACTCTCTTCTGTCAAATATACCTGGCAGCAGCAGCACAGCTCATCTCCACCTGAAGAATTTTTGTCAACTATCTTCCATTTGGCTTTCCTTGACCTCAATGTCAAAGCTAAGTGGAAGATAGTCCCTCTCTTTGATGTGGTTTATGTACCACCCTTCATAGACTTTTTCTACATGTGTAATGTATGTAGTACATGTTGTACATGGAAGAAAACATTACTATCCTTTTGCTTAGCTCACATAGGTTTACTTATGCTTTTGTGTATAGTTGACCTAGGCTTACCAAAACTGTATTTTGTACCACCAATTGGCTATCATTGTTGGATAAACAATTTGTTCCTTCTTACAGGTCTAAAATACCATAGTGTTCAGGTGCCACTTGGTTTCCATATGTGGATGACCAAGTGCATTTTCATTTTATATGTGGAGGTAAGGTTCAGGTCCCCCTCCACTTTTGCTGTATTATATTTCTTATCTATAAAAATCAACCCTAGGGACAATGCCTAGTGGATTCAGTTAAAAAAAAAGATTCTGAACTTGAAGGCACACTAGGGATCTCAGATTGACTCTTGGGAGGGCTAATCACTCTTTGTCGTTGTGATACGGCATATTGTGCAACTGTGCTTTCTTTGCTTCCAGATGACAACTCTGCTTCTTCCTCAGTTATTTCTTCAATAACCAATCCTGCTCAAAAAAGGAAATTCAAGTTCAATGAATATAAAATAATTTTCAGAAAAAAAAGGATGCACACACAGAATGAAAATACTTCGCAGCCAAAAGAAATCGGATAAGATATTTTTTATCTAGAGCTTCTTTTATCATTTATAGAAGGATGAATAATTTGTTTTGAACCTTGCTCGCATAAAGTCTTATTTCTATTTCAATCCAACAACCAAGATTATAGAAATACATACCATCTGTCATTTGATTCTCTGGCCAAGCTCCAGACAAAGATTAACGAATTGGTATTACCGGTTAAGGAGAAGGTCTTGAAGCTCGACTGATTAGAGAGTAGGTCTTGATAAGGACCGTAAGCATTATAGATCATGGTCCTGGGAACAAGAGTCAGAGTTCAACCTACTTGAAAGCGGTCTTTAGCCAATGAAATCGGGACAAGTTTGCCGATATAATTTCTTATAGTAAGGTAATATGATGGTATGGTTTCCACGGCAATAAGAGGTAGGGTTAGCTCACAAGGTAGTTCAGTCCCGCGAGGGGATCCATCAACAATAAATTCATTCAAGAGAGTAGATGGTGCTATTTCCTTAGCTAGATTGGATTAGGAAGAATAAATTGTCTCTAGAACCCTTGGTTGGTCTAGGCAAAGCAATAAAAGAACAGATCTTTTTGGATAAGCTGTTGTCCCAATTCTGTAGTAACTCTTTAGTCCTATCCCTACCAAGGAGGATCTCCCCTTAAAAGATGCATAGCACTCTTGGGAGTTGGGATTCACACAGGGAAGTGGGGAAGACAAGGTTTAGAACCTCAGTGTCAGGTGCAGCCCAGAGGAAGCTGCTTGATAATCCAGTCTGAGCCTAGCAGGAAATAAGTGCTTTGTCGGTTGAAGGTGCTCTCTTGCAGCTTCTTTAATGGGAATCCCTAAGCTACTGCTCCCTCTTACCAGGGATATGTGACGACTCAAAGGGGTCATCACCTGTTTTAATTAATTATGTGCTTTCGAGGCCTTGAAAACCTCGTTCAGAGTCGCCTCGATTTGCGTGCACAGTCCGAGCGCGTAGCCGGAAAGCTTAAATGTGAAATTCTGTGAAAAATGCTAAATTTTGATGTTAAGATGAATAAATTTGACTTTGGTCAACATTTTGGGTAAACGGACTCGGACCCGTGATTTGACGGTCCCGGAGGATCCGTAGGAAAATATGGGACTCGGGCGTATGCCCCGAATCGAATTCCGAGGTCCCGAGCCCGAGAAATGAATTTTTGAAAGAAATTGTTTTTTTCTGAAATTGTTAAGGAAATTGAAATGATATTTGATTGGAACATATTGGTATCGGGCCCGTATTTTGGTTCCGGCGCTCGGTACAGGTCTTATATATAATTTAAGATGTTTCTGTGAAATTTGGTGAAGAACGGATGTCGTTTGACGTGATTCGGACCTAAATTAGAAAATTTGAGGTTTTATGAAGTTTGAAAGAATTTTTGGATTTTGAGGTTTAATTCGATGTTTATGATGTTATTTTGGCGATTTGATCGAGTGAATAAGTCCGTAGGATATTTTTGAGGTTGTGTCTATATTTGGTTTGGAGCCCCGAGGGCTCGGGTGAGTTTTGGATAGGCCACGGGTGCATTTTTGAACTTCGAAAATTGCTGGTATTTCTGACCTGCAGGCTTCACATTTGCGAAGCCTGGTTCGCAAATGCGAATGGCCTTTCGCAATTGTGAAGTTAGCCCAGGTCTGCTCTTTCCTCGCAAATGCGACACAATTCTTCGCAAAAGCGAACACTCTCCTATTGGCCAGACCTCGCAAATGCGATCAATAGGTCGCAAATGCGATGCTGACGTCGCAAATGCGAAGGTCCGTAATTTTTGAAAGGTTCGCGAATGCGAACTATTTATTCGCAATTCCCATATCTGAAGGTTGGGGTTCGCAATTGCGAACCCCTGTTCGCATTTCCCATAACTGAGACCTGCATTTTTTACACTTAACCGATTTAGAACTTCATTTTTCATATTTTCTCAAACCCAAACACACTTAGGCGATTTTTTAAGGTTTTCTTCTTCTCCAAATCAATTGTAAGTCGATTTTAACTAACTTCTTTCAATTCTTAGCATCTTTTAACACGATTTCAACTTCAAATCAATGATTTTCATGGGGGAAATTGGGTGTTTTGGGTAAAACCTAGGTTTTCAAAAATTGGGGATTTGGACCTCAATTTGAGGTCCGATTTCAAAACAAATTACATATTTGAGTTCGTGGGGGAATGGGTAATCGGGTTTTGGTTCGAACCTCTAGTTTTGACCATGTGAGCCCGAGGGCGATTTTTGACTTTTTGGGTAAAACTTGGGAAAACTCATTTTCATGCATTGGGGTTGATTCATTTAGTGTTTATTAATGTAATTAAGTAATTTGTGATTAGATACGAGCGAATTGGAGGGGGAATCACGGGGTAACGCTATAATTGAGGTTTGAGTTGTATTCAAGGCATTGAGGTAAGTGTTTGGTCTAACCTTAGCTTGAGGGATTAGGAGTTGAGTCATATTTGCTATATGGTAATTGTTGAGTACGACGTATAGGCATGGTGACGAGTATCTATACGTTGGTGTCAAGCATGACCGTGAGTCTTATAATGTGATTTTCATGATTTCGTTGAACAATCTATGCTTTAGAAGTGATTTCTATTTGTTGTGATAAGTTAAGGAAGTAATTTGTGACTTTTGTACATTTTGGAGCGATGGCTCAAGTTATATTACGAATTTGTGAAAGTACGTGAGTTGATCGAACTCTATGGAGCATTGGCTCAAGTGGTAAAGTGAGTTGTGAAATAAAAGTGAAAAGAGAAAGAGTTAATAAATTATTCCCTTGCAGAGATATTATTGTTTATTTTGTTATTTCCCTTGCCGGGATGTGGATATTATTGATGTTGTTCCCTTGCCGGGATTTAATTATTGACTTGTTGCTCCCTTGCCGGGATTCTTATTGCAAATTTCCTTTATTTCCTTGCCCTATTGTTTGTGATTGTTGTTTGGGTGAGGAAGAGCGTTAAAGCACGAAGGGTGATGCCGTGCATTGTTTGCTATTGTGAGGAAAGAGTGTAAAGCACGAAGGGTGATGCCGTGCACATTTTATCATATATTTGCTTTGGTGAGGAAAGAGAGTAAAAGCACGAAGGGTGATGCCGTGCCGCACGATGTACCATTCTGTGCCTGTTATATTGATTCTTATGGTGAGGACGAGAGTAAAAGCACGAAGGGTGATGCCGCGCACTTGTCCTTGATTTCCCTGATTCTAGTTGATAATTGAGTTGTGTTGTTCTTTACGTTTATTTTACTGATTTTCTGTTGTTACTTGACTTTATGGTGATGTCATTGATTCCCTTGCCCTAATTGCATTGTAATTGTTGCTTGGGTGAGGAAGAGTGTAAAGCACGAAGGGTGATGCCGTGCACTTATTGCCGTCTGTTATGATTTCTTGTTGTTATCAGTTCTAGTGCATTAATTGTCTTATTCCACTATTACTGTGATTCTTTATGTTGACATTTTCCTTTATTGTGTTACTTGTTATTATTGGATCAAGGTATCCTTGCGCAACAATATGCCTTGAATTTATGCTATAATTGCTACATGTTTATGTGACTTAATTGCTACTTGACCTTTAGTATACTTAATATTAAATTGCCTAATTGCTCCTTAAAGTCCATAATTAATTGTTGCTTGTCATTATTTGTTTTCCTCAGTAAATCATAATTATCGTGTACTTGTGGTCTTATGAATTCGTATTAATTGTTGCGTTTGTTAGAGTAAACTTCATTTTGAAAAACTGTGGATATAATGATATGGGAGCTGGTGGTATGCCTACCACGAGATTTAATAAAATGGGAGCGGGTGGTACGCCTACCACGAGATTTAATGAAATGGGAGCGGGTGGTACGCCTACCACGAGATTTAATGAAATGAGAGCGGGTGGTACGCCTACCACGAGATTTAATGAAATGGGAGCGGGTGGTACGCCTACCACAAGATTTAATGAAATGGGAGCTGGGGGTACGCCTACCACGAGATTTAATGAAATGGGAACGGGTGGTACGCCTACCACAAGATATGAGAAATGGGATCGGGTTTCACGCTTGCAACGAGTTGTGAACCGAGAGTGAAACCTGCCTTTGTTTTCCTTATCCTTGTTAGAAGTTGAATTTTGGTTTCCTGGTAATTTTCTTGAGAACCTGCTTTATCTGTTATTTCCCCAAAGCATGTATCCCCCTCCCATCTTTATTTGTTTGTTTCTGCTTTACTTTCCGCTGTATATTATACAACTGCACAGGTTTATTTGGTGGTCTGGTCCTAGCCTCGTCACTACTTCGCCGGGGTTAGGCTAGGCACTTACCTGCACATGGGGTCGGTTGTGCTGATACTACACTCTGTGCTCTTTTGCACAGATCCAGGTACCGGACAGCAGTGGTAGCTCGGGAGCCAGCCTTCAGTCCTCTGAGACACCGAGGTAGCCTTGCAGGCGTCCGCAGGCCCGGTGTCTCCTCTATCTTTATTTATGATCTATTATCTCTTGTATTCGAGACAGACAGTGTTACTCTCTTTCAAACGGTTGTATGTAGTAAATCTTAGTAGTTTGTGAATGTTGTGACACCAGTTCTGGGTAGAGGTATATGTGGATTTTCCTTATTATTTTGGTTTATTTCGTTTAAGTCTTCCGCTAAATTACGAATTCCGCTATTTTTTAATTATTTATTTCCTGCTAATTAAATTGGTAAAAATGGATTTAAAACAAAAGTTTTTATGGATTCTAAATGTGTGGCTTGCCTAGCTTCTACGAGTAGGCGCCATCACGACTCCTGAAGGTGGGAATTCCGGATCGTGACAAGTTGGTATCAGAGCTCTAGGTTACATAGGTCTCACAACTCACGGACAAGCTTAGTAGAGTCTAAGGGATCGGTACGGAGACGTCTGTATTTATCCCCAGAGGCTACAGAGTTAGGAAAAGTTTCACTTTTATTCTTCCCCGTCGTGCGATTTTGTTCTCTCAATGCTAAATTAAAACCTTTACTCTTATCTTTTTGCGAATGGAGAGGTCATGTACCGCTTCTTCGGCTGAGCAGTAGCATAGACCAGTGATAGATCAGCTTCATCTTCGGAGGCCTTGAGGAGCTAAAGGTATTAGGGGTGGAGGTAGAGATGATAGAGGTGGAGGTAAAGGTATTAGAGGTGGAGGTAGAGATGCTAGAGGTGGAGGTAAAGGTATTAGAGGTGGAGGTGCAAGTATTGCTCTGGTATGTGGTAGAGAAGCTTCGATTTTATTCTGCGCAGTATCTGGTCATGCCTAGTGATTCTTTGAGTGCCCTGTTTATCTGTCTACGCCGGTGGGTGATTCTATTGTGGTGGATTGCGTCCATTGTTCACGTATAGTGGTTATTGGAGGTTTTGAGACTCGTGTAGATTTGCTTCTTCTGGAGATGGTTGGTTTCGATGTTATATTGGGGATGGACTGGTTATCACCTTACCACACTACCTTGGACTGTCATGCCAAGACTGTGACCTTAGCTTTGCCGGGTATGCCTCGTTTAGAGTGGAGAGGGAATCCTGGTTATTCTACCCGCAGCGTTATATCTTATGTGAAGGCTCAACGTATGGTTGAGAAGGGGTGTTTGGCCTATTTGGCATGTGTTCGTGATTCTAGTGCTAAGGTTCCTTCCATTGATTTTGTGCCCGTTGTTCGTGAGCTTCCTGAGGTTTTTCCCTTCAGACCTGCCGGGTATGCCACCCGACAGGGATATTGACTTCTGCATTGATCTGGTTCCGGGCACTCAGCCCATTTCTATCCCACCATATCGTATGGCCCGTCGGAGTTGAAGGAGATAAAGGAACAGTTGCAGGATTTGCTTGAGAGGGGTTTCATTAGACCTAGTGTTTCGCCTTGGGGTGCGTCGGTGTCGTTTGTCAAGAAGAAGGACGGATCGATGAGAATGTGTACTGATTACCGGTAGTTGAAAAAGGTTGCAATCGAGGGTTGACTTGAGATCTGTCTACCATCAGTTGAGGACTAGGGCATCCGGTGTCCCCAGGACAGCTTTCCGCACTCGGTACGGGCATTATGAGTTCTTGGTTATGTCATTCGGGTTGACAATGCCCCAGCCGATCTTATGGGTTTGCTGAACCGAGTGTTCAGGCCTTACTTGGACTCGTTCGTGATAGTCTTCATTGATGACATATTGATATATTCCGCAGCCAGGAGGAGCACGAGCAGCACCTTAGAGTGGTTCTTCAAACATTGAGGGATAGTCGGTTATATGCTAAGTTCTCGAAGTGTGAATTCTTGTTGGGTTCAGCTGCATTTCTGGGTCATGTTGTATCAGCAGAGGGTATTCAGGTGGACCCAAAGAAAATCGAGGCAGTCAAGAACTGGCCTAGAACAGCATCAGCTACAGAGATTCGGAGTTTCTTGGGGTTGGCAGGCTACTATAGACGGTTCGTGGAGGGGTTTTCATCTATTGCAGCCCCGATGACCAGATTGACCCAGAAGGGTGCCCAGTTCAGATGGTCGGATGAGTGTGAGGCGAGCTTTGAGAAGCTCAAGACAGCTCTGACTACGGCACCTATGTTGGTTTTGCCCACAGGTTCAGGGCCTTATACAGTCTATTGTGATGCTTCCCGTGTTGGGCTTGGAGCAGTGTTGATGCAGGATGGCAAAGTCATTGCCTATGCTTCGAGGCAGTTGAAGATTCACGAGAAGAACTATCTAGTTCATGATTTGGGTATGGCCGCCATAGTTCGCGCATTGAAGATTTGGAGGCATTATCTGTATGGTGTGGCATGTGAGGTGTTCACGGATCACAAGAATCTTCAGTATTTGTTCAAGCAAAGGGAGTTGAATTTGAGGCAGAGGAGGTGATTGGAGTTGTCGAAGGATTTTAATATCACCATTTTATATCATCCGGGAAAGGCCAATGTGGTGGCCGATGCTTTGAGTAGGAAGTCAGCGCATTTTATTCCTGTGGCAGTCTCCTATTCTTCTGAGAGGTTGGCTGAGATCTACATCCGGGAGATTGTTCGCCTTCATGGTGTGCCGGTATCCATCATTTCGGACCGAGGTACGCAGTTTACCTCGCGCTTCTGGAGAGCAGTTCAGCGAGAGTTGGGCACACGGGTTGAGTTGAGCACAGCATTTCATCCCCAGACGGACGGTCAGTCCGAGCGGACTATTCAGATTTTGGAGGATATGCTCCGAGCTTGTGTTATTGACTTTGGAGGTTCGTGGGATCAGTTCTTGCCTTTAGCAGAGTTTCCCTACAACAACAGCTACCAGTCGAGTATCCAGATGGCTCCTTATGAGGCTTTATAGGTAGGCGGTGTCGGTCTCCGGTCGGATGGTTTGAACCGAGAGAGGCTCGGTTGTTGGGTACGGATCTGGTTGAGGAGGCCTTGGACAAGGTCAGGATCATTCAGGATAGGCTTCGTTCAGCTCAGTCCAGGCAAAAGAGTTATGCGGACCGCAAGGTTCGAGATGTGGCATTTATGGTAGGTGAGCAGGTGTTGCTCCGAGTGTCGCCTATGAAAGGCGTGATGAGATTTAGGAAGAAGGGCAAGCTTAGCCCTAGGTTCATTGGTCTGCTTGAGATTCTTGATTGAGTGGGAGAGGTGGCTTATAGACTTGCTTTGCCGTCGAGCTTATCAGCCGTGCATCCAGTGTTTTATGTGTCCATGCTTCGGAAATATCACGGCGATCCAGTCCAGGTGTTAGATTTCAGCACTGTCCAGTTGGACAAGGACTTGTCTTATGAGGGGGAGCCGGTAGCTATTCTAGACCGGCAGGTTCGTCAGTTGGGATCCAAGAGTTTCCCTTCTGTTCGTGTCCAGTGGAGAGGTCAGCCCCCTGAGGCATCGACCTGGGAGTCCGAGTCCGAGTCCGATATGCGGAGTCGTTATCCTCATCTTTTCCCCGACTCAGGTACTTCCTTCTTCTGTCCGTTCGAGGACGAACGGTTGTTTTAGAGGTGGAGAATGTGACGACCCAAAGGGGTCATCACCTGTTTTAATTAATTCTGTGCTTTCGAGGCCTTGAAAACCTCATTCAGAGTCGCCTCGATTTACGTGCGTAGTCCGGGCCTGTAGCCGGAAAGCTTAAATGTGAAATTCTGTGAAAATGAATAAATTTGACTTTGGTCAACATTTTGGGTAAACGGACCCGGACCCGTGATTTGACGGTCCTGGAAGGTCCGTAGAAAAATATAAGACTCGGGCATATGCCCCGAATCGAATTCCAAGGTCCCGAGCCCGAGAAATGAATTTTTAAAAGAAATAGTTTTTTTCTGAAATTGTTAAGGAAATTGAAATGATATTTGATTGGAACGTATTGGTATCGGGGCCGTATTTTGGTTCCGACACCCAGTAAAGGTCTTATATATGATTTAAGATGTTTCTATGAAATTTGGTGAAAAACGGACGTCGTTTGACGTGATTCGGACCTAAATTGGAAAATTTGAGGTTTTATGAAGTTTGAAAGAATTTTTCGATTTTGAGGTTTAATTCGATGTTTATGATGTTATTTTGGCGATTTGATCGCGCGAATAAGTCCGTAGGATGTTTTTGTGGTTGTGTTCATATTTGGTTTGGAGCCCCGAGGGCTCAGGTGAGTTTTGGATAGGCCACGGGTGCATTTTTGAACTTTGAAAAATTGCTGGTATTTCTGACCTGCAGGCTTCGCGTTCGCAAATGCGATATCGCAAATGCGAATGGCCTTTCGCAATTGCGAAGTTAGCCCAGGTCTTCTCTTTCCTCGCAAATGCGAGACAATTCTTCGCAAATGCGAACACTCTCATATTGGCCAGACCTCGCAAATGCGATCAATAGGTCGCAAATGCAACTCTCGCAAATGCGATGCAGATGTCGCAAATGCGAAGGTCCGTAATTTTCGAAGGGTTCGCAAATGCGAACTGTTTCTTCGCAATTCCCATATCTGAGGGTCGGGGTTCGCATTTCCCATAACTGAGACCTGCATTTTTTACACTTAACCTATTTTGAACTTCATTTTTCATATTTTCTCAAACCCAAACACACTTAGGCGATTTTGCAAGGTTTTCTTCTTCTCCAAATCAATTGTAAGTCGATTTTAACTAACTTCTTTCAATTCTTAACATCTTTCAACATGATTTCAACTTCAAATCAATGATTTTCATAGGGGAAATTGGGTGTTTTGGGTAGAACCTAGGTTTTTCAAAAATTGGGGATTTGGACCTCAATTTGAGGTCCGATTTCAAAACAAATTACATATTTGAGTTCGTGGGGGAATGGGTAATCGGGTTTTGGTTCGAACCTCTGGTTTTGACCACGTAGGCCCGGGGGCGATTTTTGACTTTTTGGGTAAAACTTGGAAAAACTCATTTTCATGCATTGGGGTTGATTCATTTAGTGTTTATTAATGTAATTAAGTAATTTGTGATTAGATACGAGCGAATTGGAGGTGGAATCACGGGGTAAAGCTATAATTGAGGCTTGAGTTGTATTCAAGGCATTGAGGTAAGTGTTTGGTCTAACCTTAGCTTGAGGGATTAGGAGTTGAGTCCTATTTGCTATGTGGTAATTGTTGAGTACGACGTATAGGCATGGTGACAAGTATCTATACGTTGGTGTCAAGCATGACCGTGAGTCTTATAATGTGATTTTCATGATTTCGTTGAATTCTATGCTTTAGAAGTGATTTCTATTTGTTGTGAAAAGTTAAGGAAGTAATTTGTGACTTTTGTACATTTTGGAGCGATGGCTCAAGTTATATTACGAATTTGTGAAAGTAAGTGAGTTGATCGAACTCTTTGGAGCATTGGCTCAAGTGGTAAAGTGAGTTATGTAATAAAAGTAAAAGAGAAAGAGTTATTAAATTGTTCCCTTGCCGGGATACTATTGTTTATTTGGTTATTTCCCTTGCCGGGATGTGGATATTATTGATGTTGTTCCCTTGTCGGAATTTAATTGTTGACTTGTTGCTCCCTTGCCGGGATTCTTATTTCAAATTTCCTTTATTTCCTTGCCCAATTTTTTGTGATTGTTGTTTGGGTGAGGAAGAGCGTTAAAGCACGAAGGGTGAGGCCGTGCATTGTTTGCTATTGTGAGGAAAGAGTGTAAAGCATGAAGGGTGATGCCGTGCACATTTTATCATATATTTGCTTTGGTGAGGAAAGAGAGTAAAAGCACGAAGGGTGATGCCGTGCCGCACGATGTACCATTCCGTGCCTGTTATATTGATTCTTATGGTGAGGACGAGAGTAAAAGCACGAAGGGTGATGCCGTGCACTTGTCCTTGATTTCCCTGATTCTTGCTAATAATTGAGTTGTGTTGTTCTTTACGTTTATTTTACTGATTTTCTGTTGTTACTTGACTTTATGGTGATGTCATTGATTCCCTTGCCCTAATTGCTTTGTAACTGTTGCTTGGGTGAGGAAGAGTGTAAAGCACGAAGGGTGATGCCGTGCACTTATTGCCGTCTGTTATGATTTCTTGTTGTTATCAGTTCCAGTGTATTAATTGTCTTATTCCACTATTACTGTGATTCTTTATGTTGACATTTTCCTTTATTGTGTTACTTGTTATTATTGGATCAAGGTATCCTTGCGCAACAATATGCCTTGAATTTATGCTATAATTGCTACATGTTTATGTGACTTAATTGCTACTTGACCTTTAGCATACTTAATATTAAATTGCCTAATTGCTCCTTAAAGTCCATAATTAATTGCTGCTTGTCATTATTTGTTTTCCTCAGTAAATCATAATTATCGTGTACTTGTGGTCTTATGAATTCGTATTAATTGTTGCGTTTGTTAGAGTAAACTTCATTTGGAAAAACTGTGGATATAATGAATGGGAGCAGGTGATACGCCTACCACGAGATTTAATGAAACGGGAGCGGGTGGTATGCCTACCACGAGATTTAATAAGATGGGAGCGGGTGGTACGCCTACCACGAGATTTAATGAAATGGGAGCGGGTGGTACGCCTACCACGAGATTTAATAAAATGGGAGCGGGTGGTACGCCTACCACGAGATTTAATGAAATGGGAGCGGGTGGTACGCCTACCATGAGATTTAACGAAATGGGAGCGGGTGGTACGCCTACCAAAAGATATGAGAAATGGGATCGGGTTGCACGCCTGCAACGAGTTGTGAACCGAGAGTGAAATCTGCTAATATATTTACCCATTTTCCACAATCCTGATTTCTTCTTGCTGGCACGCAACATCCAGTGACAACCCATAAAGTCTCTATGGGATACAACCTTGTATACCACCGTAGTTGACTCCCTTACCGTCATCTCACGGCACTCTCTTACGCTGTAGATTTTCACAACTCTAATTAGGCGAGCTTTATCGGGGAAATACATGCCCTTTGCCAGCACCGCTGGTCTAGACTCATCCCACATTGCTGACCGAAATTCGTCAGCATCCCTTGTGAAGGCATCCACGTCCGGCATACTTGGAAAATTATCAAGGTAAGGAATATTCCACTCATGAAACGGCACGTGGGACTCGTACACTCTTGGTCTAACGGGAGGTGGAGGAGCATGCTCCCTCGTCAGCTCAAGTTCGACATTCACTTCCTCCTCATCATCACCCTCATTAGGGAAGGGTGTGTCATCTCCAGACTCATCTGCATTGTTGTCATAATCACTATCATCTTTCTGACTCTGCGCATCTGCCAAATCACGAGTAAATACGTCGTCTATGGCCAACTGTGTGAGGTCAGGAACATCAATTTGCTCGTTTTCACTGCACAAAAACAACAAAATGATAAGCTACTCAACTAGATAAATACTTTACATATAGCTATATCACTTTACTTACAAGTCGTACTGTGTTGACGTTCCATGATGGATATTTTCTTGTTGGTGATGACTCCCGGATGGACCACCGTGGTCCAACACGCCAGAACTACGCATATTCCAACTAGGAGCGGGGTCATAACTTGTAAAATTCATATCCGGACGGTACCCCCTATGAAGAATATGAGTGTTAACACAAATCCAATTCAAACATAAAATAAAAATCGCTAAAGCGTAGAAAAATTGAAGTTTACCAGTCGTCTTGTGGATTATATAAAGTCGAAAAATTATTTTCTCGCTGCTCATTCGCCGGTGGTGACAAGTTTAAATCAAGACAAGCTCTTTCATCAGGAATCTGTCCGGCAAAAACTGCTCCACAATACCACCCGATGACTGGGGGTCATCCCTACTATGCACACCCTCATTATTGGGAACGTCTTCAACCTTGACGTACATTTCCAACAATTTTAGTACAATAAATTCCCTGAATTCATCCGGAATCCGCAAAAAATTTCTAAGAGTTTCATCATCTTCGATGTTAAACTCAGAATAATAAGCAAACCCCTGCGGAGTCACAGAATACGGAAATCTACCGGTTACTTTAAGGTTCACCGAACATTTCCTCACACTCATTTTCTTACATAACAACGATACCAATTTGTCGTACTCCATTTTAACATTACACTGTGGATGTGAATTGTACCTCATAGAGTTATTCTCCATTACAACCTCAAAACCCCCCCCCCCCCCCCACCAAATATAATGAAACCCTTATTTTTGGCTCTTCAGAGATTATAAAAAATGCTTGATAACAAGAAGAGAAGTATGAACGGAAGTTTCAAGGAAAGTTTTGAATGGATTTTCATAAAATCCTAACGCCTTTAAATAAGGCAAGTCCTAGCTTGGGGTGCAGAATTTTTTTATATAAAATGCAGTATAATACCACGATTTATGTACTTGAATTATTGTTATGTCAGTTATCCGCAGAACACTTATTGGTGGGCCCAAAAAGGAAGTAAAACGCAGTATTATACAATATTTTAGTAAAACGTAGTATTATACTGCGTTTTACATTAAAAAATGAATTAATAATTAAAACGCAGTATTATACTACGTTTTCCTTTAACGGATAACTTTCCGTTAAACTAAAACGCAGTATAATACTGCATTTTAGTTAGAAAGGTAACTTTTTTTAGCTGTATAAAGGTATTTTGAGTCCAAAATACCATTATTTAGGTTTCGGACTCCTATCTATATAGGATATGCTAAGCATTTTCTTATTTATCAATCTAGGAAGCAAAGAGATATTATTATCTTATTAATAGGTTCCTTCGCTTGAGGGAAAGAGACAAACGAACTGACCTCTCCGATGAATGTGAATCTACCAAGTAAGGGGGTTAAGGAGTAGGTCTTTTTCTGTTTTCACATGAACTTCTCCTTTCTGGTTAACAACCTATGTTGGGCTGACTAAGCCCACTATCTTACAGGCCCCTCTTGTGTTGGGTTAAGGCTTCACCTCATCTCGGGTTACCCAATTTCTTCACTTGTAGTTAAACTTTGTTTGGCATTGGGCTTCGATATAACTTGCTTTCCTGGTCTTGAATTAAACCTCTGCTCTCCTAATTCAGTATATAGGTTTTGGTTTAGGTTTAATCTTAGTTGTTTAGCTTAGGTCCATCAATCAATAGCTCATAAACCCCTAAGCTGAATCTATATGGGGCCGGCCAAAAATTCCTTGTAACCCTCTAAGAGAGTAAAGGTAGTGAGGCTTAGATTCCATAGAGTTCAACCTGCATTGGGCTTTAATTAAGCCTACATCTATTTTAGTAGAAAATGATCTTTTATGTAGCCCAACTCATAAAGAGTTCTGTCACTTGGTCTGAACCCATTTCTTCTATTTCTATGATTGTTCAGTGATGGGTTTACTCCTTTTAGGATTAGGTTTCTATCTTGCATTGTGCTAAGCTCATTTCTCTTTTTAGGTCTTACCTTTTGTACTAAAGATATTGCAAACCCTGCAAGTCATTCATTATCCACACGTCATATACCTTTCATATAGGAAGATCTTAGAAAGCACCTAAGTCTTGCACATTTGCAGGATACAGATAAACCAATCATTCTAGGTTAAAAAATAAACGACTTTAACCAATAAATATTGCATATCGTCATCGGGGTGGCTGTGACGCTTCCTGTTTGAGTACAGTACACATTTCGTTTACACAAAATGAGAAAGATAATTATAAAGAATGGGACTAAGCAACTTTTTAGATTTCATTCTTTAATATAACATCAACATAACAATAACATTATAAAGCAATATCAGTATTTATCCCATCCATCCATCGAGAAAAACACATGCCTTACACGAAAAGTTCACGCGCTTCTTTATTAAAAAAAACATTCTGAAATGAATCCACATATGAAAGTGGGTTGGCCTGCTCATTATTTGTACATATTTTCGTTATTGCAATACAAGTAAGACCTCCACTATACTATTATAGAGAGGATTCGCGCAGGATGGAATACGGCGCTTCGAACCATAGACTACAGTTGCTGGAATGAAACGAAGCTTTGGAACAAAATTATGCTTCTTGCTAGGCATGATGGCAAAACTGGCATTTTGGGGGCAAGAAAGCGGCTCCCTTTTGCAGCAGAGCAGAAAGCTAAGGTTTCCCTCGCGTAGCTCCATTCAGAACGAACACAAAAAAGAGAAAGAACATTATTTTGCGGATTTTTGCCATCACTGCTGGAAATTTTTCCTCAGGCATCCATGGGGTCCGAGATTATATACTGCTATAGAAGCAAATCGAAGGGGTTGGTTGAAAATTAAGGATAGCGTGATTGGTTAGAAGGTAATGATAGCATGATTAACTAGTTTCCGATATCTTGAATCATGGGCTAGAGCTACTTGGGTTTAGCCCGTTAAACATTATTTGGATGGGCTTAGATCCTTTGCATGATTTCATATGCCTTTGACGGGCTTTGAATTTGGACAAATCTGGGGGGCCTTCTTGCATGGACTTGGGCTTGCTTTGATGATGGGCAGGCCTTTTCTCCGCATAGGCCTTCCTGATAGTATTGGGGCTAACGTGCTAGGTCGAACAGTCGCCGAAGCTTGCTTGTTAGTATAAAACTAATGAAACCTCAAACCAACCAATATCAAGACTACTCAGGCATACTTAGGTTTTCCTCCTAAGATAATGATTCGCTTTCGAGGGGCCCTTTTCTTGTTATATAAGGAAAGAGATTGTAGTTGGGTACAAATAGGCCGGTGAAAGATGAGTAGGTAAGCACGCGGGTTATATCGGTCAACTTTGAGCTGTCTAGTGACGATTGCTCTATCTCTTAAGAAAGAATGTGGGGGCCTATCTTATAATAAAGAGGGTACTATCTTCTCTTATGTGCGCTATATTATCCATATGGAGTGATCCAAGATTAAGCCACGTGGCGATGCCCGTCAAAAGAAAGGGGACCTTTCATACAGATTGGAGCACGAAGATAATTATGCAGCACACTAAAATCTAGTGGATGGGATTCCATATTCATGAAAAGCTGGGGTTGAAACATGTTATGAAACTAATACAACAATTATTTCTAACGATAAGAAAGAGTTAAGCGCCTTCAAGGCCTATAAATAGAAGCTTCTTGAAGTCTATATTTTCAAAGAGAGACGTAGAATTCAAAAAGAAATACTTTCCATAACACTTATTCCAACAACGCTAAAATGGATATCATCGGAAGACTTGCAACAATTCAAGAATCATTTCAAGCTGTCGAAAATGAAAAAGAACAAATGCAGCAAACCCTGGCTGCCTTTTGGAAGCACCTACCTCCCATCGATCATGCACTTGTGGCTGCAGCGCATCAGGGACCGCATTAGGGCTTGGAAGACAGGAAACGGGCCTTCTTTCAAGAACAAGAAGACCTAATTATGGGTGATGTCATTCGTGGTCGCCAAGGAGACTAGAATAGAAGAGTTCGTCGACTCTTTTTAATTTTAGAAGGTTTAAAAAGGTGTATGTAGATACAAAGTAGTGTGTTTCTTCTTTTTCTTTGTTTGGTGGAGATCTACTCCTACCTAAGCAGATTACTTTTTTTGGGTGTGTTTGCATCTAGCACTAGTAGCATTCATTGCTTCCATTGTTAACTTTGTAATGTTGTGTTTAGTTGTGAGGTTGGTCTATGTGTGTGCAGGCTTCCTATTCGATGTATTTCCATGTAACTGCTATTAATGAATAAAAAGTGTTGGTATGCTTTGTTAAATATTCCTTACGTATACGTAATTAATAATCCCAGAGGAAATCCGGATCGTGAGTGAACCTCAAAGCCATGCCAGACTGGAGTTAATTCTTTCTATGGACAGCCAACAACCTTCTTTTAAGACTTAATCTAGGCATTAGCCATATAAAAAGATAGATTTAGGTTTCAGAGGTAGATTAAGAACTTCAAAGAAGGTCATCGAACACGAACAAGATATGAAACATGTTAGACAACGGATCACTTAAAGTACTTAGTGAGAGATTGTTTGTTATTGCTTATACCTCAACAGAGAAGTAAAGTTCTACTTCACACGAGAGACCTTCTCAACTAGAAAAGGGAATGCGGAGAGGTGGGTGAACAGAAAGATTCATGATGTACAACAAAGCCGCTTTCAGATTTCGAAAGTAATGAGACCTGACTATTGGATTAACCTTAACATCAGTTGATGCTAGTCTAAGAGAACCAGCAGAGAGGGGGCCAACAATCTTCTCCATCAGGGTTGCTCCAGTAAAACATACCGGAGAGGGGGAACTGCTAGCAAAAGCACCATGAGACGGGGCTTTTTCCCTAAACATCTCCTTATACACAAGTGTTTATTGCCCCTAACCTTTGAAATTGAGTTGCTTCTCTCTTTTGTTCCTTATCCGGTTCCTGTCAGCGGCTTGGAAGCAAGCTACCCGCGCTATATAGAGGGAGAAGAGCAGCAGAATTGAAGAAGCTGGTTCAAAGCTAAGGTATCAATCGGCTTTCTTTCCGTCTTCTTTTCTGCTAGGGGTAGATGCCTTAGATTAAGAAATGGTTGGTAGGCCCTTAATCCATTCCCGATGATCCTCTCTTGGTCAATTGCTTGGAGTTCCGGACCATTGCTCTCTCTCTCAGCACAACATGGGATAGAAACTTAATTCTAAAATGAGAAAACCCATCATTGAACAATCATAGGAATAGAAGAAATGGGTTCAGATCAAGTGACAAAACTCTCTATAAGTTGGGCTACATAAAAGATCATTTTCTACTAAAATGGATGCAGGTTTAACTAAAGCCCAATGCAGGTTAAACTCTATAGAATCTGAGCTGATGTCATTGATGTAAAAAAGATATCTAGAATAGATCAAGCTAAATGTTGAATCATAAGTAGGAGGGATAGCGCTTCCTTTTATGTTTATAGGTCTACTTCTTTCACTACTTATGCCTTATAGCGATAAAAATAAGCTTCTTCCAGGAGCGAAACATAGAGACCAAAAAGTTTTGACTTACCGCCACACCTTGCTTTTCCTTTATTACTATTATGTTCTGCCCTTACATCGTAAAAGTCTTAAGCTATAGAACTAGACATGTGAGAGAAAGAGAGGAGAGAAAAACTTTACTTCTTTGCTGAGGCATAAGCAATAGCAAACAATCTCTTAACTAAGTAGTTTAAGTAGTCCGTTGTCTAATATCTTTCGTATCTTGTTTGTGTTCGGTGACCTTCGCTTTTGTTTTTGATCTATTTCTGAAATCTTAATCCATCTTTTTAAATGGCTAACGCCTAAATTAGGTCTTAAAAAAAAGGTTGTCCATAGAAAGAATTAACTCCAGGCTGACATGGCATTGAGGCTCGCTCAAGATCCGGATTCCCCTTGGGATTATTAATTGCGTATACATAAGGAATATTTAACAAAGCAGACCAACATTTTTTATTTATTAATAACCGTTACATGGGAATACATCAAAGAGGAAGCTTACACACACATAGACCAGCCACTCAACTAAGCACAACATAACAAAGTTAACAACGAAAGCATTTTAGACTACTAGTGATACATGCAAACAAACCCAAAAAAAAAAGCAATCTACTTAGGATAAGAGTAGATCTCCACCAAATAAAGAAAAAGAAGAAACACACTACTTTGCATCTACAGACACTTATTTAAACCTTCTAAAACTAAAAAGAATCTACGAACCCTTCTATCTACTCTCCTTGGCGACCACAGATGACAACACCCACAATAAGGTCTTCCTGTTCTTGGAGGAAGGCTCGTTTCCTGTCTTCCAGGACGCTAATATGGTCCGAGATCCGCTACATGGCCGCAACCACAAGTGCAGGATCGATGGGAGGCAGGTGCTCCCAAAAGGCAGCCAGGGTTTGCTACCTTCGTTCTTTTTTGTTTTTGACAGCTTGAATTGATTCTTGAATTGTTGCAAGTCTTCCGACAATTTCCATTTCAGTGTTTTTGGGATAAGTGTTACTAAAATTATTTCTTTTTGACTTCTATGTCTCTCTTTGAAAATATAGACTTCAAGAAGCTTCTATTTATAGGCCTTAGAGGCGCTTAACTCTGTCTTATTATTAGAAATAATTGTTGTCTTAGTTTCATAACATGTTTCAACCCCGGCTTTTCATGAATATGGAACTTCTTCTACTAGATTTTAGTATGCTGAATAATTATCTTCGTGCCCTAATCCATACGAAAGGCCCCATTTCTTTTGGCGGGTATAGCCACGTGGCTTAATCCCGGATCACTCCTTAAGGAATATGACACAATAATATACCACACATCAGATAAGAGAGTACCCCTTTTATTATAAGACAGGTCCTCCGTGTCCTTTCTTAAGAGATGGAGCAATCGTTACTCGATAGCTCAAAGCTGACCGGTACTACCCGCGTGCTTGCCTACTCGTCTTTCACTGGCCTATTTGTACCCAACTACAATCTCTTCCCTTATAAAAGGAAAAATGGCCCCTCGGCTAATCATCACTCGATAGCTCGAAAGGAGATCAGTATAAAACCAGGTGATTTGTACTTGTTTATGTACTGCCCCTTAGGCCTAGGGCTTCGTCGTACCCTGCTTACTCCTCTTTCACTTTCATTGGCTTCTACTTGTCTTTTTTTTGGCTTATTTATATAATGGTATCAACATTTGAGACGACTCTCCCCGGCCAATTCTCAGTACTTTGTCATACTTAGGAGAAAACCGAACCATTATCTCTTGATTGATCTGTTTTTTTCTATCTTTACAGGTTGCTCTGTAAATTTACAAGCAATACATCAATACAACACTAGGACTAGCTATAGAAGTAACTAGTACAATGACAGGGGTCCGGTGAATTCAATAATAGATGCCTATTGGCATTCCAGCCTTCCTATCTAAAAGAGAATCTATTATTTATTGGTCGTGAATATCTGAACTAGTTGTTCCTGGTTGTTCACTGTTCATGAATTCTTGTTTAGACAATTCAGACCATCCATACATAGCCTTTTCATCTAAGATAAAAATTCTTTCTTTTTTTATTGCTAAAATATTGTTCCACAGAGCTAAGGTCCAAAATATGCAAAAAAGAAGTGTTTCCACGACTCTATTGTCTCTGAGCCGAGGATCTCCCGGAAACAGCCTCTCTACCCCCTTCGGGGTAGGGGTAAGGTCTGCGTACACTCTACCCTCCCCAGACCCCACTGGTGGGATTTTACTGGGTTGTTGTTAATCCCTCTTTCATGGCAACATGTCTTTCCGGCTAAAGAATGATAAATCTTTCTCCTGTTACATCAATCAAGTTTTCATTTTATCCGGAAAAGCCCCTTTCTAGCAGATGCTGTCAGTCCACTAACAGCGGTATACAGTAAGTCAGTATAGGAAGTGCACGCGAAATAGACAACTACTTACTAGGCTACGGTAGTAGTTTTTTCATCTTCCCTTTATTTTACTTTACCAAGTGTTTTGGAAAGCGTATGGCAACAAATAGCGACGAGGGCCCGCTTCACTGAGGCAAGAGGCAAAGCGCTCGCCTTTTTTATATGAAGCGATAATTATACAAAATATATATATATATATATATATATATAATATAAAACTAAGAACTCAATAGCAATAATATATTGATAAATATATCAATTCAAAAATTAAAAACTCAATAGATAGTGTTGCTCGATCAAAAAAAGAGTCGAATGCTAGTCTTTGTTGAGTGCTGCTCGATCAAAAACAGAGCAATAAAAAAAGAGGAAGCAAGAAGAAAGAAGACCGAAGAATGAAGAAAGAAAAAAATGGCAGAAGAAGAACAAAGGAGAAAAAGAGAAGCGTACCTGGCTGGGTCGACTTGGATGAAGAAGAAAATGGCAGAAGAGATGAAGAAGAAAGAAGAATCGATGTGGCTGGGTCGACTTGGACAAAGAAATCCCTGGTCTGCTCGGCTGCTTGAAGCTTGAAGAAGAAAGAAATCCCTGAAAGCCCTAATCGCGGGTCTTTTTCTTTTAATCCCTATGCTTTTTTTTCTTTTATTTTTAAAAAAACAACGCTACAGTCACCTCTCGCTACACTGTCACCTCTCGCTACACAGGCAGAGGCGAGCGTTATTTTGAAAACGCAATGCAATAGAGGAAAAAGACGCTAGATGCTCTCATTGCTACACCTCACACTATTAGTGCTGAGGCGAGCGCTATTTACAACCCTGACTTTACCTTAGTGGAAATTCATTTTTAAAGTTATTAGGTAATTAGTGAAGAGGTTTATAAAAGTGACAAGCTTGGTGGAAAACTCTTATCTTAGGAGGAAAAGCTCGGTATCCCAAGTAGTCTTGATATTGGTTGGATTGAGGTTTCGTTAGTTTTATACTAACAAGTAAGCTTCGTCGACCGCTCGACCTAGCGCGTTAGCCCCAGTACTATAGGGAAGGCCTATGCGAAGAGAAAGCCGGCCCATCATCAAAGCAAGCCCAAGTCCAGGTAAGAAGGCCCCAGATCTGTCCAAATTCAAAGCCCGTCAAAAGAATATGAAATCATGCAAAGGATTCGAGCCCATCCAAATGATGTTCAGCGGGCTAAACCCAAGTAGCTCTAGCCATGATCCAAGAGACCCGAAACTAGTTATAATACTATCCTTACCTTCTAACCAATCGGCAAATCACATTATCCTTACCTTTCAACCAACCCCTTTGATTCAGTTTCCAAAGCAGTATATAATCTCGGACCCAACGGATGCTTATAAAAAAAATTGTTTTCCAGCAATGATGGCAAGAATCCACGAAATAATATTCTTTCTCCTTTTTGTGTTCTTTCTGAATGGAGCTATTCAAGGGGAAGCCCAGCTTTCTACTCTACCGAAAAGGGAGCCGCTTTCTTCCCCCCAAAATGCTAGCTCCGCCTTCGGGCCTAGCAAGAAGCATAATTTTATTCCAAAGCTTCGTTTCGTTCCAGCAACAGTAGTCTATGGTTCGAAGCGTCGTGTTCCATCCGGCACGAATCCTCTCCATAACTAGTATAGTGGATGTCTTACTTGTATTGCAATAATGAAAATACGTACGAACACAAATAATGAGCAGACTAGCCCACTTTTTGCGGGCTCATTTCAGATATTTTTTTTGAATAAAGAAGCGCGCGAATTTTAGTGTAAGGCGGGTGTTTTTCTCGGTGGATGGATTAGATAAATGCCTATATTGCTTTATAATGTTATTGTTATGTTGATGTTATATTAAAGAATGAAATCTAAAAAAGATGCTTAGTCCCATTCTTTATAATTGTCTTTCTCATACTGTGTAAACGAACTTCAGGTCTAAATTGAGTACTGTACTCAATAAGAAGCATCACAACCACCTCCGATTTCGATCTGCAGTATTAGTATGAGAAAGTCGTTTGATTTTTAACCTAGAGCGATTGGTTTATCTGTATCATTCAAATGTCCAACACTTAGGTGCTTTCTAAGATCATCATATATGAAAGATGTATGACATGTGTGGATAATAAATGACTTGCAGGGTATGCAATATCTTAAGTACAAAAGTTAAGACCTAAAAGAAGAAATGAGATTAACACAAAACGTGATAGAAATCTAATCCTAAAAGGAGAAAACCCATCACTGAACAATCATAAAAATAGAAGAAATGGATTCAGACCAAGTGACAGAACTCTCTATGAGTTAGGCTACATAAAAGATCATTTTCTACTAAAATGGATGTAGGCTTAACTAAAGCCCAATGCAGGTTGCACTCTATGTCGGAAACCGGAGTCGGGACGTTAGCTATTGAATGATGAGTTGATGACATACGACTTTCTTTCTCTTTAAGCTTTAGGCATTAGATCAGATACAAACAAAAATTCTTGTATGAGTCCCTTCTTTAATAGGGGAAGATTTGTTGACTTATCGACCAGAAAGCCTTTGCTATTATATAGTCATCCGCTCTTTTACATAGGACTCATGTAGTCTACCCCAAAAGGAGCTCCACGCAGATTGATTACTCTAAAGAGCCGTACCTAGCTAAGGGAAGAAGCTATCTCTATTTTCCGGACAGAGATGGCTATTGCCGTTATGGAGATTCCTCCTACCACCGAAACCCAGACGCCAAAGTGATGTATCCTATCTTCTATTCCAAGTGCGATAGACGAGTACCCCGCCCAAGCTCGAGTGAAAGTTCAACGAATCCAAGATAGGGCAAAGGGTTTTATAATATAATTGAAGGTAAGGCTTCACTAGTGATATCCACAGTAAAAGGGAGCGGTAGCTCAGGACTTCCCACTAAAGAAGCTGCAAGAGAGCACTTACAACTAACAAAGCATATCGCGAGACTAGATTATCAAGCAGCTTCCTCTAGGTTGCACCTGACACCGATATTCTAAACCTTGTCTTCCTTGCTTCGGGTATGAATCCCATCTCTCAAGGGCACTACGCATCTTTTAAGGGAGATTCTTTTAAGGGGCAACAACTTATCCAAAAAGACCTGTTCTTTTATCGCTTTGCCTAGACCAACCAAGGGTTCTAGACACAATTCATTCTTCCTAGTCCAAGCTAGCTAAGGAAATAGCACCATCTTTTCTCTTGAATGACTTTATTGTTGATGGATCCCCTCGCGGGACTAAGCTACCTTGTAAGCTAACCCCAACTCTTAATGCCGCGGAAACCATACCATCTTATTACATTATTATAAGAAATTATATCGGCATGCTTGTCCCGATTTCATTGTCTAAAGACCGCTTTCAAGTAAGTTGAACTCTAACTCTTGTTCCCCAGGACCAGAGTCTGTAGTGCTTACTATCCATACCAAGATCTACTCTCTAATCAGCCGAGCTTCAAGACCTTATCCTTAACCGATAATGCCAAGTCGTTAATCTTCGTTTGGAGCTATAGCTCACCCTGCAATTCCAACTTGGCTAGAGAATCAAAGGACTGATGGTATGTCTTTCTATCCATCCTGATTGATGGATTGAAATAGAAATAAGACTTTATGCGAACAAGGTTCAAAACAAATTATCCGTCATTCTATTAATCAAAAAAAAGACAAGCTAAAGCTTCACTATGGAAAGGGTCTGAATTCCATCCGCAAAAATGCTTTAGTAAAAAAGAGGAATAGAAATAGGGAGAGGAAATCTAAATCCTATATCTGGTCTAGCATGCAACAATGGCCCATGAACATTGGGAGAAGAAAGCCTTTTTGTAGCAGATCTCAAAAATGATGATGGTTGATGGGCTTTGGATAAAATATCTTAGCCGATTCCTCCCAGCCGATAGGAAGAAATATAGGCTGCACAGACAAAACGAAAATACCTCTTGAAGCATGTTGTGCACCTTCTTTCACCAATCTTTCTTTGGCATCCCTGTACCAGTAAAAACCCATTCTTTTACATAATGCATATGTTTGTTTTATGAAGGAGAAAATTAAGAAAAAGAAATAACGCATATCTAGATGTTAAGTATATTTCACAGATCCGGGAAAGAGGAGAGGAAAACACGCCGAATATGTATATTAACCAGTTAATTTAAAGCTGTAACTAACAATACCTTAAAACATCCGCAATAGTTTCATCATCAGGTGATACTTCATGTGCTTTACTTAAGTCGGACATTGCATCCTGTTTAAGTTTTTCCAAATAAAGATAAACATTTTGCAGATATCTCCAGGATTGTAAAGGACGCCATTAGAAGGAAGAAATGAATCACAAGAAATCTTATAACGGTGAGTGAATGCTCACTTCTAACTGTCCAAGTTGTTTATAAGCTTGACCCCTACAGTAAAAGGGCTTTGACATTCTTCTCATCATACACCAAAACCTGCACCAGCCATATATCACTTTAATATCTTTTATGTGCAATAAGAATCCTATTCATCAGCCATCACAGGCAAGTTGACATTTGAAAGTTATAACAGAGCCTGGAATTTTAGAACAGAGTAGAAAAATTTATGCTTTCTTTTAAAAATGGGAAATTTTGAGGACTTTAAGTTTATTATTTTGTTTTTTTAAGAATGAATAAAAAGGAAAATTTGTATTAAAAAGGAGACAAAGGTGAACTCACTGCAACCTTTCCAATAGAAGCTTTCACAGCAGGAATGCCTGACAGATTTTTCTTTGCCCGGTAATCAAAAGAAAGGAAATATAGAGAAGTGACAGCAGCGTGATGTGTGTACAACTGTAGATACAAACAAATGCTCAAGGCAAAGGTTAGACTTACAAGCCAATACTTTCCCTGACTGTGAAGTTCATTTCCCCGCCATTAAACACCTGAATACTTAATAAACAAGATTAGCACATACGTACAAGAGTAAGTCCTCAATCACTGGATCTAATTGTGCACATACGTCAGAATTAATATTGCTTAGTTAAGTTTACTTTAAAAGTTGTAAACCAAAATATACCTGTAGTTTCCAAGTTTAAAAGAGAAAAGATGCAATTAACAAATCTGGACCAGAACAACTAGCTTTAACAAGCATAACCCCGTATCTGTGCTGCAGGCAATTTACCTGCTTTTTCAGCAACTGAGCTCCACTTAATTCATAAGAAACCTGTGCATCCATACGGCCACGCATTACTGCTATTTCTTCAGGTGATGCATTATAATTTGCTCCTTAAATAAGGTGAGGAGTACACACTTTACAAACTCAAACCATAAATAACAGCTAGATCATGCGATAAAAACACTCTCTACCAGAAAAATTGGTCTTAATTGTAATAACCGTATTCGGTGCTTCATTAGTTTCGCATTATCTTTTGGAATGGGTTGCATGAGTCATGCTCATATTTTCACGCAAAATTAGGGGAAAAGCCCTGACCTGCCCCAGTACAAACATAAGTAGCAATATACGTTCTTAAGTAGTGATAATAAGCATTGGATAATATAATTGGTTATTACCCATAAATAAATATAAAAAAAAAAAAAAAAGCAAAATACATTGTCAGTCTCTTAATTTTGTCAATATTTTTTCGTTAAAATACCTTAATTAAAGTCATGAGCTATTGGGTACTAGGGTTGTTCATTTGGATCGGATATCCGAACCGATCTATTCAATTTCGGATTGGATCGGATTTCGGATTGTGTTTATTAAAATTTCATATTTCGGATCGGATTCGGATTATTGGTATATTTTAATCCGATCCTATCCGAAATTATTAGGGCATATAAATACCTACACTATAATTTCGAATAGTCAGTACTTCCTTTACATCAACCTCCAAGTTATTACCCTTACAATTGCTAGACTTAGCTATATTGCCATCATAATACTCTCATAATTGCATAAACATGAATTTACCAAGAAAATATACATATTAGTTTAACTTTGAGGCATAATAATACGATCCGAAATCCGATCCGATCCAAACTCTAAAATCTTATCCGATCCGATATAATACGGATCGGATTCAGATTGTATTTTCTAGAATCCGAAATCCGAATCCGAAATGTGCTAAATCCGATCAGATCCGATCCGTGCACAGCCCTATTGGGTACTAGAACTTCCTTTGAGATACTTCCTCCGGTCCAAAATAAGTGATTTTTTGGCTATTTTCACACAGATTAAGAAATCCATCTTTTAACATTAATTAACAATGAAATTGACCATATTAACCTTTACTATCTCACATAAACACTCCTAACACATACTCCAACACTATTTACTCCAAGAGCAACCTATTGCCACAGCTGTAGATATAGGGATTTTGAGAATACGTCTTAACGACCAATGGTTAACGATGGCTCTGATGGGTGGTTTTGCTAGAATAGGCAATAATGAGATCACTGTTTTAGTAAATGATGCGGAGAAGGGTAGTGACATTGATCCACAAGAAGCTCAGCAAACTCTTGAACTAGCGGAAGCTAATGTGAAAAAGGCTGAAGGAAGGAGACAAAAAATTGAGGCAAATCTAGCTCTCCGACGAGCTAGAACACGGGTGGAGGCTATCAATCCGATTTCATAACTAGTTGGTACGTTCATTAATTCATTTTTGAAATCTGAAAAAATTACTTATTTTGCACCACAAAAAAAAAGGCCAAAAAATCACTTATTATGGACCGTAGGAAGTATCTATTAGGCAAAAGGCGGACCAACTTTTTAATTCACATTAATCATGCTTTAATGTGAGGTGCTAATTTATCTTTCTAAATAGTCTTTCTAAATCTCTTTCCCATTATCTCTTGTAATTCAGTTACCAATCAATAATTACAACAGTCCTCATCCCTCACTCCAAAGTCTAAAGTCTAAACTATAAAAAAATCGTTTCTTTTGACATATGTTGAAATCATTTCTTTTTTTTATAATTTGGAAAGAGAATTCAGTTCGTGCGCTATTCTTCAATCTTCTTCCAACAATTCATATGATGCAAATTACTTACCGTCCATCTCCCATAACCACTGCTTTTATCGAAATTTTCTTCTGTATTGAAAGCTTCCATTAAGGTTATTCATTTTTATTTTCTGAAAATTTGAGGTTGTTTCCATTAAAGTTTCCTAACCTTCTCTCCATGATTCCAAGCAGAGGCAGCTTCGAGTACCTTGGTTTGGTTATCCACGGGGAGGGGAGATCGACGAGGATGGATGAAGTGGAGGTTAGCATCTGGAGTCTTGTGTGACAAAAGAGTGACAACGATACTTAAAGGTAAGTTCTATAAACCGGTGGTTAGACCGGCCATGATGTATGGGGCAGAGTGTTGGCCTGTTAAGAACTCACATATCAAAAAGATGAAAGTAGCAGAAATGAGGATGTTGAGGTGGATGTGAGGGAACAATAGGATGGATAAGATTAGGAATGATGATATTCGGGAGAAGGTGTACGTGGCTCCCATTGATGATAAGATGCGGGAAGCGAGGCTCAGATGGTTCGGGCATGTACAGAGGAGAAGCCCAGATGCTCCAGTAAGTAGGTGTGAGCGGCTGGTTGTGGAAGGCACGAGAAGAGGTAGGGGGCGGCCTAAGAAGTATTGGGGCAAGGTGATCAGGCAGGATATGGCGAGGCTTCAGATTTCCGAGGACATGACACTTGATAGGAAGTTGTGGAGGTCGAGTATTACGGTTGTAGGCTAGGAGGTAGTTGAGTCTTGCGTTACTTTGTACCTTTGTGAGCCTAGTCCGGTAGGATTTTGTCTAAGATAGCTAGGGGTAATATCGTATCTTACTATTTTCTATTTTTGACGCAGGATCCATTTACTAGCCATCGTTTTTGCTTTGCATTTTTTTTTCTGCATTTTATGTTACTATTTTTCCTATGATTTCCGTGGTGAATCTAATATTTTCTTCTTTTGTCTTTTTATTATCTTGAGCCGAGCGTCTTTCGGAAATAGCCTCTCTACCCCTTCGGGGTAGGGGTAAGGTCTGCGTACACACTACCCTCCCCAGACTCCACTTGTGAGATTTTACTGGGTTGTTGTTGTTGTTGTAACCTTCTCTTCATGCTCGTTGTTTCTTGTGAAATTGCTTACCTGGTATCTTTTTGTTTCTGCCCAATTTCTAGGTTTGTCCGTTGAAAAAGAATACAGGAATAGGAAAATAATCCAACAAGTAGGGAGGTTTTCTTCGTGCTACAATGGATTGGACGCAAGAGAGAGTGGGAGAGGGGAATCGTAGATGGAGCTATGGAATTTGTTGGAAAGGAGAAGTTTTATTTTGTGTCTCGTACAACTGATATTAGTTGTATGAGGTTTCTTTTTATCTCATAAATTTGTGGACCCTAATCTTACACTTTTGGGTCCACAGAAATCTGGGTCCACAAAATTATGAAACAAAAAAGTTATCTCATACAACTAGTGTCAGTTGTATGAGACACAAAATAGAATTTTTCGCTTGGAAAGGAAGTGAAAGACCAAAACGTCCTTGAAAGTTTTTATTTTAATGAGGTGACATGACTATTTTAGCAAATTAAAAAGTGAAAACAAAGCTAAACCATGTCTACAACTTAGAGTCCGGAACCAAAATGTGGTGCTTTGGACTCAAAGAATAAAAATATGTGAAAAAAATATAGTGACCAAACTATATATAACGTCTTTTAAAAAAAATGCTATACCTTAGCGACCGTTTGGCCAGTTAAGTATAGCGTCTTTTTAAAAGACGTTATATATATAACGTTCTTTAGTAAGACGCTGTATGTCTTGTAGAAATGGCATGGGGTAGCCACTATTTAAAGTGGTATTTACTTTTTATCCACCATTTTTAATGCTGAGCAAAACTAGCCACTAGTCTATTAAAATTAATATGAAAAGACAAAGTTACCCTTTTCCTTCTCTCTCGCGCTGTCTCTGCCACACACACCCTACCAAAAATCCGGCTACTTGTAGGAGATCATAGACATAAAACACAGTCAAGGGATGAAGAGAAGAAGCAAAGAGAATTACGTGATAACCAGGATGAGGAAAACTTCAGGCAAATTGAATCCCAGTCCTCTGAATTACCAACGCGTTGACCCAAAGGCTTAGCTAATAATCTTAGAGGAAGCAAACAGATGAAGCAGATATCACCAAATATAACGAAAAGAAAAGATAATCAAATGCAATTTGTACTTTTACCCACATCATCAACCTCTGATTCAACTACTAAGCATATAAACCAAAAAAAAATGTAGTCTTGGAAGTCCTAAAGTTAGTTCAATAGTTTAAGGACACAAGTTTCAAAAGTTAAGACAGGTAGTCATAACTTACATTACAAAGTTCTAAAGTTTAAGGGAACAGCGAGCCACCATCCTTAACTTATAGTTACAAGTTTCAAAAGTTTAAGGACAGACAGTCCTTAACTTACAGTTACACAATTCAAAAAGTTAAGGACTAGTACGCTGTTTAAACTTTAATTTCCAAGTTCAAAAGTAAGGAGACAGTCCTTAACTTACAGTTACACATCAAAAGTTTAAGGCTTAATAGTCCACTTAACTTTGACTTACAAAGTTCAAAAGTTTAAGACAGACCAGTCCTTTAACTTCGAGTTGCCACGATTCAAAGTTCAGGACAAGCAAGTATCTTGAACTATACAGTTACAAGTTCAAAAGTTTAAGGACGAATAGGTTCTTAACCTTTGACTTACAAGTTCAAATGTTAAGAAACGCTTGTCTTAATTTGAGTTCGCGCAAGTTCAAAACTTAACGGACTTTTCCTGTCCTTAACTTGGTTTCCCAGTTTACAAAAGTAAGGTACAGGCCAGTCCCTTAACTTATAGTTTCAAGTTAAAACTTTAAGGACATGCAGTCCCTTAAGTTATTGTTTCAAGTTCAAAACTTAAGGACATGCAGTCCCTTAAACTTTGAATTTAAAAGTTCAAAGTTAAGTGACAAACAGTCCTAACTTACAGTTACACGTCACAAAAGTTAAGGACAAAGCAGTACTTAACTTACGTTACAATGTTCAAAAGTTAAGGACAATAGGTCCTTAACTTTGACTTACAAGTTCAAAAGTTAAGGACGCTTGGTCTTGAAGTTTGAGTTCCAAGTTCAAAACTTAAGGACATGTAACCTTGAAGTCCTGAACTTAGAGTTCCAAGTTCAAAAGTTAAGGACATGTAGTCCTGAAGTCCTGAACTTAGAGTTTCAAGTTCAAAAGTTAAGGACATGTAGTCCTGAAGTCCTGAAGTTAAGGACATGAGCAGAAGGGTATTTTTGTCCGAGCAGTTAAAGTTTATTAAACCAGTGGCTAAAGACTAAAGACATTTAAAACGCTGGCTTTAAAATAAAGACATAAGCTGTTAGTGGCTATCTGTGCACATCGCCCATATGTCTTATGTGGTCCCACAAATAATTATTTTGGGCTTAACTGACATAACAATAATTCAACTGTGGATAGCGTCTTAAGCTAAGACGCTATATCTCAAATAATTGAACCCCCGGACTGGTTTTTGCCTTATTTAAAGACGTTAAGAATTTTGTAAAAATCCATTCAGAAATATTCTCAAGTCTTGTGAAATTTTTCTTCGTTAAGTTGTTTTGCACTTTGTCATAATGTCTGAAGAGCGAAGAATTAGGGTTTCATTATATTGGGGTGAGGGGGTGAGGTTGTGGTGGCGAATAACTCAGTAAGCTATAGTTTATCTCCACAGTCTCATGTTAAGTTGCCACTTACAATGGAGTACGATACATTAGTATCGTTGTTATATAAAAAATGAGTATTAGCAAACATTCGGTGAATCATAAAGTAACCAGAAGATATTCGTATTTTGTGACTCCGCAAGGGTTGCTTGTTATGCTGAGTTTAACATCGAAGACCACAACTACAAAAAAGACCTTTAGCGGCAATACAAAATGGCTTTAGCGGCAATAACAATAGCCGCTATATCTTTTACCAGCCAATAGTATTTTGCCGCTGATGTTGGGGTCGGCAAAGCCTTTTGCGGCTTTTCTCGCAAAAGCTGGTAAAAGGTATGTCTTATTGCCGCTAAAATATATTATCTTTAATGGCAATTATTTGCAGCAATTATAATGGCTACTAAATCCAATCCAACACGGCCAACTATACTTCTTTAGCATCCATTTTTATAGCCGCTAAATTCAAACTAATTACCGCTAAAAGTGTGCATCTCTAACGGCAATTGTTTGTGGCAATTATAATGGCTACTAAATCCAATCCAAACGGCTAATTATACTTTTTTACCATCCATTTTTGTAGCCGCTAAATTTAAAATAACTGCCGCTAAAAGTTTGTATCTCTAACGGCAATTATTTGTGGCAATTATAATGGCTACTAAATCCAATCCAAACGGCTAATTATATTTTTTTACCATCCATTTTTATAGCCGCTAAATTCAAAATAATTATCGCTAAAAGTTCGCATCTTTAACGGCAATTATTTAGTGTCCATTTTAATGGCTAATATGTTTAACTAAATTGCCGCTAAAAATCAAAATCTTTAAAAGTCACAAGCAATAATAGCAATAATTTGGCCACAATTAAAATATAGTTACTATATTTGTATAGAATATGACCCAAATAATAAAATATTTTATATTAATTCAAAGAAACATAATATATCTCATTAAATCTTAACAAACAAAAGGAAGTACTAATCAAAAATATTAATATCACAGTAACTTATAACATAAAAATATATTGTTTGGACTAAATAGCTAATGTAATCATAGTAATAATCCAGAATGATGGTCTTCAAATGATTTCCGTAGCTTTTCATCACTTTAAAATCTTCCAACCGCTAAATTATCGAACATCAGACTGTATGACCTAAAATTATAAAATAACTGTTATGTGCAATAAACACAGTCACTTAGATGAATCTAAACTTCTTCAACCACTCTGATGTTTAGCTTAAGCTAAAACGTATCCATACTTTTATAACATCTATAGCAAGGGAAGGTAAAGCAAGTGAGAAAGCAGAATGCCTAACAGTAAGCTAAGAGCCTTATACAAGGCAGCAATATTTGAACCTGAATACACAAATAGCAGTCAAGTAAAAATTCTTGAACCAACCCAGACAATCTAATCTGCACAGGGATATCTTATACTACAATTGCTTATCCAAAACAATAAGACTTAGAAGATCGTGAAAGAGTAGATCACATACATACAAAGCACAAGTTCTAATGTGCCAAGAAAAAAAACCACTTCTACTCTAGTCATCAGATTTGAATCATGGAAAATCATCATAAAATTGGAAGATCTTGGACAACCTAACAAATTCAAAGCAAATTATGATGAATATGCAGACACACACTTCTTTGAACACTTCCAGCATTTTCTTCTCTTTGGTAAGATAACGAACATCTCCAAAACCATTGTATTTTTTAGCAAAGATTTTGAACGTTTGAAAAGTTTATCATGGCGAAACCAACACACCCCAATGGAGCAGAAAATCTTAATATTCTTGAGATTCGGAAATAAAAAGTTTGAAATCCAACTCTACAAACCAATATTATATCCTTTGCACAAAAAGCATGACTGAAAGCAACACAGGAAAAAATTAACATGGAGATGGACAGTATAATCTGGATCAAATACAGGTCCAATGCTTAATGAATCTTGCATTGCACAAATGAGACAAAACAGATAATTTCATGGTAAAAGTGTCTCAGAAAGAATGCTTTCAAACCCCACGAATATGCTTCTTAAAAAATGATTTTGAAAGAAATTCACGTCTAAAGACTGATGGAGTAGGTAAACAAAGAAAAAAAATGAAAGAAGTTCAGTTTGTCTGCTATCCCCTTATTTTCCTTTCAGAACAATTTTACAATGAGACTGGATGGATCAGTTATATTTCCAATTTCATTGAGAGTACGTTACTACACATGATCAAAGGCTTATGTGAGGCAAATACGATCAAAGGCTTATGTGAGGAAAATTACAGGAAGAGAGCAAAGAGAATTATCAAAGTGCTAATAGGAGCAACTAATAAGATGCTTCACTATCAAAGTGCCAATAGGCAGAGGCGGATAGAGTGTAGAAGTAACTGAACCCGGTACTTATGACACAAAGTATAAAGCTAATATATTTAAATCTGTTTGCTACTTTCTTTTCTCGTTTACAAGAAGGAAACTCCTAGGCAAGCTGTAATAGAAATGTTCAACACATGCTAGTGCGTCTTGTACTTCTAAAAATTATCACAACCTTTGCGACATCAACAATAGTGAGAAAAGTAAATATATAAAGCAAGAAGAATCCAAGGTAAGCCCAAATACAACAACATATTAATAAAAATCGAAAGAGGAAAACTCAAACAGTAGCGATGAAGGACAAAGATGAGTAGTACCATAAGAAAGTTGAGCATTTTCAGCAACACTAGGCATTCTTGATGTTTGTGGTACTCGTTCATGTCTACTATTGGCGTCGGGGATCTAATAAATATTAATATGTTAGATAACAGTACTTTTATATGATTAGAATTTCATTTAAAATATCTAAAGTTTATGAAATGGAGTTACCTGTTCACCTAAGGTGCCATTGCTACTTTGAGGCATAGATGCATTAGGAGCATATTTGCGCATTAATTGTCTCATTTGGAGTAATTCTGATTGCATATTCTCCTGATTTTGTTTCATAATATTCATTTATTCATTTTGTTTCTCATTTAACTCGATTATCTGCTGTTCTAACCTTTGTATAACCTCATTAAAAGAATCATCTACAGCAATATTTCCTAAGGAAGATCTACTACCCCATAGAACAAAAGGAGTTGGACCAAGTCCTAAACCACGAACATACCCACTTTTTTCATTTCCCAACACCTGGGAATACACATCGCCTTCCCAAGCAACACTACGAAGAGGTTGCTCAGTAGATCTCTCACTATTGCTCATTCTTTCGTTTATCATTTCCTGACCATAGAATACACAATAAATCCACTTTGGAATTCATGAATAGAAAAAAATGCATATTGTTTGACGGAGTCATCAAACCAAAAAAATAAAAGAATAAATCTTACGATTGTCTTGACAGAATCATCATCTAGTGGCCTACCATCCCTACGTTTTTTATGAGTTAATAGGAAAATTTCTGCTCGTGTAGGCTCTATCCCATTTACAGCCTAATATAATAAAAATGATATCATATATGTTGTGTGCATGACAAAAAAAGTTTAAAATATTATAGTTTGTAGCTTTCACAGGTTTACCTGTGTGAGGCATCGTTTGCTTGGCCCTATTGTTTTTATTTGCTTGGGTACGTCTCTATCATTGAAATATTAAACTTTAAACAAAGATTGTGCATACATAAAACAAAAACACTATGAAAATGAGCAGACTTAGGGAATTTTCCATTGATCCCTCGGTATACGACTTGGTCTATTTTTTAGTAAAGCGTCTTTAGTCTTATATTTTTGCATATACTCACCCTTCAAACTGCACTTGTAATCTTTCCATTTCTTTCCTGGTGACTTTAAGACCCACGCTTCTCCACGTTTCGGGATAGAGAACTTCTTCTGAAAAAATAAAAGCCAATATTTGTAAGATAACTCATGTATAAAAGATAGAGCATGTTCACAAAATAATAATAATAATAATAATAATAATAATAATAACAACAACAACAACAACAACTATTTCATACCCTCGCAAAATTTACCAATTTCTTCTTTTCTTCGTTGTCAAAATTTCTCCAATCATCTACATGTAGAGGTGTTAGTTCTGGAGTTCTGGCAATAATTCCTAGAAAGCTAGCAAGCTTTCGACCCTCTTTCCCAATAGCTTGGTTACGATTATTAAACGGCACATCAATTATCTTTCCCGGCGGAAGTTTCCAAATATCTTTTAGTAAAGTAGGCCCACGAACCTTTTTCGCTTCTGAATTACCTAGAATGAAAAAGACAACAGAACGTTAGGTAGTACAATAGCTATTTAGGGAGTTCTGAACGGTATATCTCCGGCTAATGCAATACATATTGAAGTTGCTGTAGATGGTAAAGGAGCTGGTCAAAATATTAAAGTTGTCCCTAAGGCTATCACTGATCGAGTGGAGAATGAAGCTGGTGTTACGCAGGTTTGTAGGTAGCAGCACACTTTGAATTTGCAACTTGTGCAGTTATAATGTGTTGTAGCTTTTCTCTTGTTGTTCACCTATAGCTGGTCAAATATCTGTTTAACTATACATACAGAGATTGAAGGAAATCATAGTTGTAGATCTTTGGATAGAAGGGAGCTCAGATCCGTATGTACTAGCATATCTTAGACCTCTACAATTCCCACATTACAACTTGGGACAACACCTTGGTTATAAAAGAAGTCATTGTGTTCATAACTCTCAGATTCCACCAGAAATACAACAACTTTGATAACCGAGTATCCCTGAAAGCAATATCAAAAGGTGCACATAAGTTAGACCACACTATTTTCACAAAGGTTCTTGAGTAAAATAAATGCTCGGTAATTTCAGGAGATGGTGGGCTGCAGTAGTAATATTTCGCCACCAAAAAAATTCCATCTTGGAGACTCTCTCATCTCATAGCCGACGAATCTTGAACAAGTCCATGGCTGGAATATCAAACCTGTGCAGTTTCAATTATCATCATCAAATGGTGAGCATGCCACTGCACAGTATTAATTGAATGAGCCAGGAAAATGGACAACATATTATGTGGGAGATTTTGTGGTGGAAAATTCTACCATGCTAACAAAGTTAAAATTCTCAATGGCTCAAATATAATAAGGAAAAGCAACTGATTAGAAACACACAATCAAATATGAAATGAAACTATTTTAACAGAATATCAACTTTTAGATGTCAAGACATGTAACTGATGTTAATCATCACAAACTCGCAGAACAATTAAAACAGCACAAGAAACATGCAAATCAATATAATCTTTAACTAACGACTTGATAGAAAGAATAGGTCAAGACACTCCTAACCTTAACTTGCACAGTGAAGTCTCTAGGATTTATGTTATTATAACTTGAATATGAACACCCAGTCGTATGCTGAACAAGCGCCTTTACCATCTCTTCTCTTGCACCTAAAATAAAGAATGAGGGCGTTCAGAGACAGTTTCAGATTGATCCGTCAAGAAGCAACAATATAATTAGTAAAATATTTTTCTTCACTAGTTCTACCCAACAAATGGTATGATATTATCAAATTTACGCTCAATTTTGGAAAGAACAAGTTTCATTAGCATCTTCCAGGAAATTATGAGGAGAGCCATTCTTTCACAGTTCATAGGGTAACACAAACTACTAAAAACTCTTGTACAGTAACAATACCATTCACTTAGATAACTTGTGACATAAAATATTCTTCGGAAAAAAGATTATCACTATAAGTATAGTGCATTCCACATTCTAGTAGGTACGCACCATGAAATTAAATGTTAATCAAAGGGATTCACAGCTTAACTTGGAAGTCATTACATAACTGTGGCAAAGCAATATGGTTCCATGTGATCAAAGCTTCTTCATGGATCTCCAGATCTAGCACAAGAAAATTCAGATTAAAAACTGTACGTATGACTGGACAATGTAAATCAAACCATTATACATGTACATTATCCAATGAACAAGAAATTCATATCAATCTTAGCATATATTCATAGTCTCAATTTTGTAATTTGCAATAGCTAGGATTCAGGAACTAATTGAGTTTAACCTGCAATGCGTGAATAGTAACTTGACATTAAAAATGTTTGAAATTAATACAAGATAGAAGTGTCCGCCAAAGTAGCTTTGTGTGCTACATATATAATTTTCACAACGCACATGCCCTAAAAGTACCTCTAAATTAGGGTTGACAGCGCAAACTCTGACTAAAGCGTCAGTACCATCTTTGCCAAGAGCCATCTCAGTTGCAACAATTGATGTAGATTAGAAGAAATCAAAATTTTGTACTGCTAACGTGACAATTGAAACAGGTTAATATGAAAGATAAGACACACATAAGTTGCATTTGAAACTACATAAGATAACGGAAAAGCTTTTGTTATATCTTATAGGTTGAGTATTGTCATTTGCCACATTTAGAGGTTGTCATTGGTAACGATCTGGTGTAGCATACCAATTGCATGAAATTCATGTAAGGGGGGAGGGCATCATGACTTTGCACATGAATTAAGAAACAAAGAAGCCAGAGAAAAAGTATTTGAGGCCAAAAAAAGAATAAGATATCTGAAATCTACTGATACATTTTCAATACACAATCTTTTTATTCTTTTGCAACAAAAGAATGTTGGTGATAGACTAACCAAGCAAAAATAAAATGAAAAAGTTCCAAAAAGGAGAACTAGAACTTTAGAAATTCGAATTAGTGCAACTCACCTATTCTATTCTAGCTATATCTAGATATAATTTTAACAATTATTTGTGATTATCTAGTTTTTTTCCCCACAAGATCTGGTTTGTTCATTTATAAAATAATCTATAGAAAATGCTCTACTCAAGTTTAATTTGATACTTGATCCTAAACGTAACTTCATTAATTCTCGACTTTTAGAAAAACTAAAGTATCTTTTCTTTCTAGCAGTAGCTACATCCATACAGATTCTCTCAATAGTAAATCATAATGTGCACTTAATATTCGACAATTTGGTTATAGAACTAAAGAAAATAGTATCAAGACTAACAAAACTGCAATATTAAATACTCTTGTCAATAACTACCAATTGAACTAAAAACAGTCTTAATATTAAGCAAAAAATTGTAAATGCATACTTTACTCTCGATCACAATATACTTTGCTAGTTTATGATGCTCCATATAAGGCTAAGCAACAAAACCAGAGAAAGGTGCACTTTAAATTCCTTCAAATACATCTAGTAAGGCAGGAAAGAAGAAAAACATAACAACTTGAGGCGCATTATGAATAAAACATCAAGAGAATATAAACATTCGTTTAAACCAACATCTCTAGAGAAACAAAGGAGTTCCAATTAAATTTTGGTAAAATTGAAGTATGACAATCAATTTAAATTTAGGGATTTGAAATTTTTATATTTCAAAATACAGAACAAATGCTTTAAATGTTTATCAATCAACAACACGAAAGCTCTAACATAGTCGAGCTTACCTCGAGAGTTGCGAAACCATTGTGAGAGCGGGAAGGGGAGGACCGACGGAACTGTGACAGTAGAGACCGATCGTTTCATAAAAAGGTCCAGCGAGAGAGAACATCGAGATTAGAGAGAGAAACGAGTTGGGCGTTGTGGATGATTAGGGTTCTTCGTTTGATTTGGGTGTTTGCATTCGTTTTTGTGAATGGGTAAGCAACACATTTTTTTTACGGAAAAAGATAATAGAGGGAAAAATGAAATAACAAAATTTTTCTTCCCGGTAAGTTGTATCATCTTTATTGGCCGTTTCTTATTAATTGCCGGTAAAGATGTAGTTTCTCCTGGCTAATCTACATCTGCCGTTAATATTTGAGTTCAGAAAACTAATTTGCACCAATTAACTTATTGCCACTAAATAAGTGCCGCTAAAAGCCATTTTTGTTGTACTGACGATGAAACTCTAAGAGATTTTTTGAGGACTCCAGATGAATACCGGAAATTTATTGTGATAAAACTATTGGAAATGTACGTCAAGGCTGAAGACGTTAGCAATAATGAGGTTGCGCAGAGTAGGGATATCCCTCAATCATCGGGTGGTTATTTTGGAGTAGTTTTAGCCGAACAAGTTCCGGATGAAAGAGTTTGGCCGGATCTAAACTTATCTCCACGGGCTAATGAGGAGCGAGGAAATAATTTCTCCCCTAGTTTACATAATCCACAAGCCGAGTGGTAAACTTCAATTTTCCTTTGTGTTACGATGTATATTTTTGTGTATTGTATTTGTATTAACACTCATATATTCCACAGGGGGTACCGACCAGATATGAATTTTACAAGTTATGAACCAACGACCAGTTGGGATATGCCTAGTTTTGGTGTGTTGGATCATGTGGTCCATCCGGGAGTCAGCATCAATAAGATAATGTGCATCATGGGATATCAACACAGTATGATTTGTAAGTGAATATATAGAGTTATATGTATTGTTTGGACCAATTTGAGTAACTCATTATTTCTTTGGTTGTGCAGTGAAAACGAGCAACTTGATGGTCCTGCCCTTACTCAATTGCCCGAAGACGACATATTTAATCGGGATCTGGCAGATGCGCAGAGTCAGGAAGAGAATAGTGATTATGACAATACTACCGATGAGTCTGGAGATGACATACCCTTCCTTAACGAGGGTGATGAGGAGGAGGAAGATAATACTGAAGCTGATTTGACGAGGGAGCATGCTTCACCTCCCGTTAGACCAAGAGTGTACGAATCCCACGCGCCATTTCATTCAAGGGACATTCCCTATCTTGATCATTTGCCAAGTATGCCGGATGCAGATATTAACGAATTTCGGACAGCAATGTGGGATGAATCTAGAACAACGGTACTGTCAAAGGGCATATTTTTTCCTGATAAGGTGCGCCTAAGTAGGGCGGTGAAAATGTATATCATAAAAGAGTGTCGTGAGATGATGGTATGGGAGTCATCTCCGGATGTATACAAGGTTATTTGTTGTAGATGGTTTATGGGTTGTAATTGGATGCTGCGTGCGAGGAAGAAGAAAATAAATATGTGGGTTATGGGTAGATACATTGGCACCCACAATTGTGAAATGGACACATTCAGCGAGAATCACTTTAACTTGAATGTTGAGTTGTTTTTTCTTGTCTTGATTCCACACATTGAATCTTCCATAAGGTACAAGATCAAAGAGAGTATTACATCTGTCCACCAGGAATAGGGGTGTACCATTACCAAAAGAAAGGCATTTCTCCAGCGCAAACGTGCGTTTGAAATTGTTTATGGTAACTGGGATAAGTCATTTGCATCCCTACCCAGGTACATGGCCGCATTGAAACACTTTAACCCCGGGACTGTTGTTGAATGGAAGCTTGAGCGGAGTCCTAGAATACCAGAACATATATTCAGATATGTGTTCTGGGCCTTCAAACCAGCAACTGATGGTTTTGTGCATTGCCGACTAGTAATATCCATAGACGTCACTCATGTCTATGGAAAGTATGATATTAAGTTGGTGATCGTCGTTGCAGTAGATGGTAATGGAGGTATATTTCTCCTAGCTTTTGCTATTTGTGTCAATGAAAGCCAAGAGACGTGGATGCTATTGTTGAACCACTTGAAGGAGCACGTTATCAGACAACGTTCAGGTATTTGTCTAATATCTGATCGGCATGGTGGTATTTTAAGTTCTGTACAGCATTTGCCTGCATGGCAGGAACCGTATGCATATCACTGTTACTGTGTGAGGCACCTGAAGGCCAATTTCCAGAATGCATATCCCAACAATGGAGGGTCAGCAACCAGACGACATCAGCAACCGTTGATGCCTCTGGAGAGTCAGGAAAATACACATTCCAGTCATGTGAGGTAATGACCGTGCCCGCGATCAACAATGGAGCTGACGGGGTCACCTGCAAAGTCCCTGGAGTAAGCTGCAGGCTGAATGAGGGCATATCACTAGGAGCATGGTGTGGTTCAGGGTGGTCACCTGCCTGATCAACTCCAACATTCTCAACAGGTGCCTTAACGCCTGCTTGATGGGGACCACCTCCTCGCCGACCCCCACGACATCGTGGGACACCCCTACCTCTCTGGGCACGCCTGTCACGTCGACCACGTGCGGGCTGCATTGTTGGGCCACGATGGTACTGCTTTGGCGCCACATAATCAGCCTCGTGTCCTAAGCGCTCATTATCTTGGGCTCGCTGCCATGTCCGGGCAGCCAAATCTGTAACCTGCCGGCCACACTTGTGCAAAGCGGCCGCTCCCTTGCCGGTATATTGCTGCATCTATAGTCCCAACTGGTGGAACAGATGTAGGCCAATAACCTGCATAGCATGTAAAATATTAATTACGGAACAATAAGGTTAACGTTATAACTAAGTATACCAAATAACATACCAGCGTCTTATGCCTCCTGGTGTACTGAACGAACCGACCGCCAGCGCGATGAACGGGATTCCCAATGGTAAGTCGGGTAATGCTGCGGTACCAGCCAATATACTCATGCTCCCCATCCATACGCTCAGGTGGAGGGGTGGCGAATCAGGTCACGCCGCTGGTCCTAAATCTCGATCTGCAACTCTAACCATGCCTCATATGCGTGGTCAACCCTCGACGATCATCCCGCGGATGATGTGACCTAAGCCAAGCGGATGGTAGAGGTACAAGCTGCGGTCGACCAAACTGGTGAAGGACTCGCTCGGTGGCATGATGCTCGACAATATCGAGACACATCAACGGGACAGAAGAGCTCCACATAAGTCGCTCGGTCGAGCAATAATCGGGCAAACCAGCTATTAGCTCGTCGCTGTATGGCCTCCAAATGAACTATTACGTAAAAATAAGAACCGTGAGTATACGCAACACATATAAATCCAATCCAAGTAAACTCAAATATAGAATTACATGCGCGGCCTCCAGCGAATTCAACAAATCCTTGCAATAGGGAGATTATGTCGAGCCTCGTACTCGCGTCTGTGTCCTCGCCTATCAACCCACCTCCTAACTAAAGGGAGAAACAGTTGAGGTAGTGCATCCTGAGCTATGGGTGGTAGAGGTGGCTGGAACTGCAGGAACCGCCCCCAGGCCCAAACCTAATATACAATTTGGACGTAAAATTTAAGGTATATTTTTATGATGTATGTTATAATGAAGAGAGTATTTGACTATGTTTTCACCTGCAGCACCGGCATAAATCCACCAATGTCTCGCTGGGTGCCCATGCTCGCCCGGCACATGTGCCTGTACAAGTAACCAAGAATAGCAGCACCCCAGCCGTAATTATGTAAATCATCTAGCAGCTCAAGATGATGAAGAAATCTCAAGCTTACTAGGTTTCCCGAAGTGTTCGGAAATAATACCCCTCCAAACATAAGCAGCAGCAGCAACCTCGTGTACCGGTTAATATGAAGATCCAGTGTAGCATCCGTAATGTTAGCATGCATTGCCTCCAGATGCAGCCGGATGGGCGTCAACGCAAGACGACTAGCCCCAACCAATGCACCCTCAACCGCTAGCCGGAAACCGGTGAGCCGCTGCAACATCTCTAGGTACTGATCTCCCGTATACTCTCTCATGGCATGTGGAAAACAATAGGAAGTCCATCAACTAGCAGCCAATACAGAACCTCCACGTCCTGCAGCGTGATAGTGGCCTCACCAATGAGCAAATGGAATGTGTGTGTCTCTGGTCGCCACCGCTCTATCAAAGCAGTGATCAACGACCAATCCAGCTGTAGCTGGCGGATCTCAATAATCCTATAGAAACACGTATCCTACAGGTGTCTGACTATACGGGGATGGAGATGGCGGGTCTTAAGAAAGTCCCACATATCGTCTACTCTTCTAGCACGGAATGTCTGGGCCAATAACTGCCCCTCCCATATATAGGAAGACCTATGCTCGGCCTGTAACAATAGTAGCTCTAGCGAGGCAGGTCCGGGATGCAAAGTCGGAACCTCCATGACGACTACTGTAAATTGAACAAAATTAATTACATTATTTTTCTTTTTTATTGCTTAAATATATTGCAATACCTTTAATATTAATTTTTTTTAATATTTTTACTATATTGTTAATTAGGTTGATACATTTTCAATATTATAATTTTATATTTTATATGTTACTTTAATATGTTAGTTTTATTATTTTATGTGTTTGTTTGTTAGTCACCTATTTTTTACTATAATAAAATTAAATAATTAATTTTTATAACTATACAGGATTTAATTATTGAATATTCACATTTTGGTTCCGGACATAATATTTGAAGCCCAGTAGCACCAAGATATCCTAAAATCTTATCTTCATGATGAGAAAATTTTCCCGATTTATCTTCTTTTTTTAGCAAACAGGAAATATATATATTAGTAATTAAGTAGGGTTCAGTACATTGTACGCATACTTGGTGTCTCGAAGGATACTTTGATTACCTAGGCTTGCTAGAGTGTTACAAGCATCATAAGATAGAAATTTCTCAAAAACATATTGTTCTAGTAGTTCCTTTTCCACAAAACATTTTACATAAGATAGAGCTTCAACAAAAGTCTTCTTGCTTTCCAATTGATCCTTAGCATTTCTTGCCATGTGATGCGCTACACTATTCCCTTGCCTGAATGTGTGCTGGAGGATTATCTCCTTCTGTTGGTGCATTAACCACCTGCATTCATTAAAAATATTGTCATATAACCTATTGCCCTGTTGGATGGATTGGATAGCCTCCACAGAATCTGTCTCTATTACAAGCGGGTACATTCTTTATTCCTTAGCCATTCTGAGTCCCTGTAGTGGAGCTTTTATCTTCGCTTCTAGTGATCCACCTGCATATGATGGCTTACCAAAGCCCACAATCCAGTGTCCTTTGGCATCCCTGAAAATACCTCCCAGACCACATTTTTGTGTAATACTGTCAAAGCTAGCATCAATATATAGTTTAGACCATCATTTTGGTGGTTTTTGCCATGCAATTTTGATGGGTATTTTTGGAGGAGTGTACATACTTTTTTCAGTGAGCAGTTTATATTCAGTTGCCTTTTGAATAACAAATTCACCATTGATGGGAGTAGTCGTGTTGTTTTGGTTGTTATTGTTTCTATTTATCCAAATGTACCATATAACAAAAGGAAAGAAGAGGTCCCAATTTATAAAATTATTCCTAATTGGGTAGTTAAAAGATTTCAATTGGTTCAGCCAGTAGTCACCTGGTGCTTTATAGTATTGATGCCACCCAAGATTATCCCAAAAAAATTTAGTCGCCTTGCAGCTAAAGAACATGTGGGCTATAGATTCTTCCTCGTTATTTCTGCATATAGGGCACATTGGATCGACGTTTAAGCCAATTCGTGGTAGATATTGCCTATAGAGTATCCTATTATGGAGACATTACCACATAAAGAATTTTATTTATTTGGGACAATTAAGGTTCCAAACCCATTGGAAATCTACTAGGTTGTTTTTTGGAGACTCTAATAAGTTGTAGCATGATTTGATTGTGAAAAAACCTTTAGTAGAAAGTGACCATATAGGAATGTCACTTCTTGGTCCCTTTAGCCGGATTCTAACCTTACTGATGCTTTCCTTAGTGTCGTTAGGAATATTAAAAGAAATTTTATCAAAATCCCAGTTTTCCCCATTAAATAAGTCTTTTAGTTTTAAAGATTGATCCTTTTTTTGGAGTGTTCCTTCCACTGTTTCCCTAAGACTTCCTACCTTTGGGATCCAATTGGTTTCCCATATGTTCATATTGGAGAGAAAGTGAGGAGACCAACTAATTCCTTTAGAGCATAAATCCCATCCCTTTTTAATGCTTTTCCAAAAGAATTTTTTTTCATTCTTGGCATTACTAGATACATATGAAGAGATTAATAGAGTAGCCCAAGGAGAGGTAGCATTGGTGAGCATTCTCCAAACCATACTAGCTAATGTGCATAAATTTTTTGAATTTGCATTATGGATACCAAGTCCTCCATTTGTTTTTGATTGGCAAATGGTAGACCAACTAAAAAGGTGAATTTTTTTCCTCTCATTTGTAGACCCCCAGATGAAATCTCTTTGTACCTTATCTATTTTATTAAGGGTCCTTCTAGGCAGTAAAGTGTATTGCATATAGTGGTTTGATATTGAATTTAAACAAGAATGTGAAAGCGTTGTTCTACCTGCTATATTTATGAATTTCATTTTTCAAGCTGCTAGTTTAGCTCTCATTTTATCCAGAATGAATTAGTAGTCCCTTGGCCTAGGGTAGTTATTTAAGACAGAGAACTCTAGGTAAGTACCAAAGGATTCACTTTTTTTAATTCCTAATAGGCTTGTAATATCTTTTATGGTAGTTTCAGAATAATTTTTTGAAAAGATTATTTTTGATTTGGTAAGGTTAATTTTTTGTCCTGAAATATTACAGAAATAGTCTAGTCCTCCATTGGTGGTGTTGCATAATTTTATATTGGCTTTGGCCATCAATGTGAGGTCATCTGCGAAGAACTAGTGGGAAAATTTTGGACAATTTCTCCCTGTGGTTATTGGATCCAATTCCTAATATCTACGTGATGGTTTATGTATCTTGAAAGCATTTCTAAACAAAGGATGAAGATATAGGGAGAAATGGGGTCCCCTTGCCTAATCCCCCTACTTGGCTCAAAAGAGTTTGTAATAGAGCCATTAACTAGGACTACTATCGAACTTGTTGAGATACAATTTAATAGGGTTTTTGAGAATGTGTGGGGAAATTTGAAATATTGGAGGGTATGATATACAAAAGACCCCTCAAGTCGATCGAAAACCTTTTCCAGATCAATTTTAAGAATCATGTGACCTTGTTTTCCTTTTAATTTTTTAAGTTAGAAACTAGGTCTTGGATAATGACAGCTTTATCAGAAGCTCTTCTATTTTTCATGAAGCTAGCTTGAAAGGGGCTAATTAAGTGATCAAGGAATGATTTTAGCCCGTTTTCTAGAATTTTTGTGATTATTTTGTAAATGGTGTTACAGAGCCCAATTGGCCTAAAATTCCTAATGTTGTTAGCATTTGGAATTTTAGGTATTAGACAAAGATAGGTTTTGTTAATTATTGGGGGGATTACTTGTGTATTAAAAATGTCATGACATAGTTTCACAACTGAAGGGCCTATAATATTCCAGTATTTTTGGTAAAAAAAAAGGTGGAGTCCATCTAGTCCTGGAGCTTTAAAGGGTTTGAAGGAAAAAAATGGCTCTTTTAATATTTCAAGCAAGGGTCTGTCTAATGCACTCAGGTTTAAAAGATCAATATTTGAACTATGGTTTAGAGGATTTTTCTTACTAGTATTGCTGTGTGAAGTGGTAAAAATATTTTTAAAATAATTTTGGACATGAGACATAATTAAAAGAGGATCATTGATCCAATTTCCAGCATCATCTTTGAAAAAATTAATCTTATTTCGTCTCTTCCTATTAGAGGCACAAATGTGGAAAAATTTTGTATTGACATCACCTTCATTTAGCCACATTACCCTAGATCTTATTTTCCAGTAATCTTCCTCAATCATCAGAAGATCATTATAATCCCTTTTTAAATCCTTTTCAAGATTTTGTAGGAAAATGCTAGTAGCATAATTTTTGAAATTCTGTATACCATTTAGACGAGCTAGTATTTTACGCTTTTTCCCTATAATATCATCGAAAGTTTTAACTTTCGAATCTCTAATGCATTGAAAATTTTTTTGACTAGCTCTAAGGAAGTTTAGGTCACACCAATTGTCTCTCACTATAGGCAGAAATTTCGGGTGTTTACACCAAAAGGTTTCTAGTCTAAAGGGTTGTTTATGGAGGGTTCTAATTCTAGGTATTAGTTCAATTAGGATAGGGTTATGATCGAAGTGAGTTTTAGGAAGGTGAATTATTGAACGTTTAGGGAATAAATCTACCCATTCATCATTCCCAAATACTTTATCCATCCTTTCCAATATTAGACCCTTATTTTTATGCCTATGGTTAGACCAAGTATATTTGCATCCCTTGAATCCAAGATCAATGAGTTTACAACTATTAAGTTTAGACCAAAGGAATTTGGCTCTAGAATCATTGGGAGGTATGCCTCCAAACTTATCATTGGCACTAAAAATATCATTAAAATCTCCTCCCACCATCCAAGGGCCTATATGATCTCTACTAATATTTTTCAGATTTTCTCACATAGCATTTCTATAACAGATATGAGTACTAGCATATATTGTACTAAAAAGCCATAGTTTACGAATAGGAAGTACCTCAATCGTTGCATGAATTTCCTGATTCCTACGGACAAAGTTTTGGACAGTCACCACCTCGTGGTTATATAGTATCACAATTCCTCCTGCCTGGCCATCAGCTGGAACCTCTATCATCTCTGTAAATCCAAAGTCATTAAACAGTTCAACATGGCTTCCCATTCTAGTTTCTAGTAAAGCCACCATGCATGGTCTATGAGTGTCGACCATTTTCCTGAAATTTCTTCTAAAGTTTTCATTATTACCACCCCTTATATCCCAAATGATGATATTTGTTGGTCGATTCTAGAGACATTAAGGTTTTGATTTGGTGGCTCCCCGTTTTCCCTCACTGCCCCCAGTATTGGGTTCCTTCTCAATGTTGGCACTAATATCATTGTCTTGTTCCCCACCGTTGGATCCTGAGGTGGCCTAATGTCCATCGAGAATTTGTATAATGCTAGTAGGCAGTTGAGTACGTGTCTCTTCTCTTGCATCTTCGTAAAGAGAAACACTTTTACCCCGTCTAGGTTTGAGAACTCTAGGACTCGTTCTAAGATTATATTGAGTGGTTCCTCTTCCTCCTCCCTCTCTGCTTCTACTGGTTCTGGGTTTTGAGTAGGTTGATGAGGTGGTGATGGGGGTTGCTGGGGTGGTTGAGGAATGTGAGGTTCCTGAACTGGTGGAGGGTTCTCCCATGGCGTGAATATGGGATTGAGTTGAGTTAGTGTTTCTGGGGGAAAGAATGGCATATCTAGGAGAGCATTCTGTGGGTATATTGGGTTGAAATGGGGTAGTAGATTCCAATGGTTTCTCATAGCATGCACTAGTTGAGGGTTTACGGAGGGAGCTAGGGGTTGTAGGATGTTGTTTAACCATACTTGATTGAGGTAGTTGTTCATGGCTAACCTCATGCCTTCCGCTACTAGTTGAGCTAAGTACTGTGTGTTATGTAGTATGACAATTGAGTCCTGACCATTGATTTGGAGGTTGAACGACACTACATGGCCCATAAGTCCCATTTCCATCCACGACACAGGTTGGTAGTCCTGTGCTTGTGGGGGTTGGACGTATATTATTTATGGATTTTCTAGTTGGGGGGGGGGAAGGGTGGTAGATTCTCCATGGTAATTGCTCTGTGTTGCCTTAGAATCTGTATAAGTCTGGGTTGTCTCCTTAGGGTCGAAGGAAATCTAGGCATTTTGAATAGAGATAGGAATACTTAAGGTCTCCAAGTCAGGCGTGGAATAAGGGCTAGGGGTAGTGTGTGAGGGATTGGGTGGTAGGGCAACGATTTGGGATGTCGATTGCATGGCTTTTGGTTGCCCAATGCCATTGTTTATAGGCTTCTCTTCCATGGATGTAGTATCCATTGCGTGGCTATGGCTGTGGTACAATTATAAGACATGGCTATCCTTTTTTGCCATTTGGCTTACATGCTCGGGGAGGGAAGGATTATCAAATCCTAATGAAAGATTGTTCTCCAGACTTTTGGTTAAGCTAGAATAATTACTAAATTGCTTTATTTCGTTGGTAGAAAGGGCAATAGAGTTGGTATTAGTAGAAGGGGTAGATTTGTCATTTATCCAATTTTCTGCATGGTTTCATTTTCAATTTTTTTTTAGGAATAGACACGTTATTTTCCAACATGTCAAAATCTTCATTTAAGGCGGACATTTGTTCATTTGCATGGCTATTATTTGGATTATTAAAAAATATATTTTTTCTTGGGTGGTTTCATCTAAAACCATGTGCTCATTATATAAGAGAGTAAAATTATTTTAATTAGTAAGGAGGTTTTTGGTTTAGCTATGGTGGCCGGATTCTTTGCCTTAGCTATGATAGTTGGATTTTTTGCTTTCTTTATGTCCATTGGACTAATGGATTCCTTCGGATCCTTTGATTTATATTGTAAATACTTAGTATCTAGGTACTTACCAGTGCTTGCATTGAACATCTTAACGGGGATACCTGGACCATTGTTGTTTTTGACCAGCTTGAGACTTGTTTCCTTCCTTTGTTAAAGGACACTGTCTTCCACTCCTCTTGCTGATTTTCCAGTATTGAGGTTGTTGCTTGCTCCTTGGTCTTTTCCTTACTGATCTTAGCATCCAATTTAATAAAAGAACATTGTTTTGTTGTGTGGCTAGTCTGCCACAGTTAGTGCACATGAAGTTATCTCCTTCATAGTGAATGTGTTGTTTATGTTGTCCAACATATAGGAATGGTTGGGCTGAGATTTCTAGCGGGAGTTCAACACAAAGTCTTGCATATCGACCCCTTTATGTGGTTGAAGTACTAACATCAATCCTTAATAAGCGACCAATTGCATTGCCAAATTTTTCAAGTATTTTGCCATCATAAACTTCTGTAGGAAGTTGTGGGAGCCTAACCCATACTGCCGTTGTTGTTAGTCTCTCTTCTGATGCCACAAAATTTGGTTTCCATTTAGTGATGGAGAGGAAATGACCATTAATGAACCAAGGTCCTTGTTGAATAGCCTTCTCCGTATTGTCTTTATTTTTGAACTTTATTATGTAGTAATATTCTACCAGATCAATCATTTGAAAATCTTCCGTTGGCCTCCATAAATCTTGGATTTTCTTTTTCAAGTAGTGGTGCAACATGCGTTTGCCCACTAACTTCACTATGATAGTATTCTTCCAGGGCTCGTAAATTCTTTGTCTGTCTTCATCTGACAAAGAAATAACTTTGATGCCTCGTGTGATGAAGGACTCTGGATGTTCAGTCCTACCCTCTATATGGGAATTCTCTGTTAACTCCACATTTTTTTGATTTAGAGTAGAGTCAAACATCATTGGACTAGATGTTGTTAGCATGTCTTTGAAGGATAGTTTATTTTGACCGGTCTGTTATATTATATGTTAGTTTATTATTGTATATGTTAGTTAATTATTTTATATGTTAGATCTATTATTTTATATGTTTGTTTGTCACTCACTTATTTTTTAATATAATAAAATTTAATAATTATTTTTTATAACTATATACGATTTAATTATTAAATATTCGTATAACAATATTTAGTTTGATAAATATTGTTGTTTCCTCATATTATTTTCTTAAGTTTGTTAACTATAATTGGAGATGGTTTATGTTTGAATTATCAGCTTTTTGACGTATTTTTTAGTATAAGAGATACTTAAATGATTAATTTCTGTAACTACAAGAATACTACGCTAAAAGGGCATTACATTACAAATATGAGCACTACATTAGGCCATAAGATACCACTACAGGGAACTAAAGTAATAACTTATCTAGTTTAGTAGTCTTTTAGCAAATAAATAATTTAAACTTGATAAAAATGACAAATTAATTTAATCACAAAACAATCGCGAAAATACATATACCACAGTAAAAAGTAATTAAACAACTAATAATAATTTCTCTATTTTACTATTTTTTTAGCATACTAATACTATAGTCCGGATAAAAAATAACAAATTAGTTAACTCGAAAAGCAATCAAAAAATACCTTATAGCACATAAAAAAACAACCAATATGCATTTTTATACGAGTTTTAATAAAAGCTAAGTCGGAATACCTTGATTTAAAGTTTTTGAGGTGATTTGGAGCCGAAACAAGCAACTCATCTCGAGATAATGCTTTAGCTAGGACGTGAGACCAAGAATCTACATTTTTTGTGGGACCGGTGGGCTCCACTCGAGGTTTTTTGATTAAAAATTGGGAGGGGGGGGGGGCTGTGAGAATTTTAAATTTGTAGGGGGGGGGTGTTTCTATTATGTGGGGAAGGGGAAGGAGACGATCTTTATATATGTATAGCGTCTTTTATTAAGACGCTATACCTGTAGCGTCTTAATAAAGAACGCTATATTTCCCGCTTTATTTAATTCAAATATAGTGTCTTTTAAAAAGACGTTATACTTAACTGGCCAAACGACAGTTAAAGTATAGGGTCTTTATAAAACGTTATATATAAAATTATGACAATTTTTTCCTATACATTTTGGTTCTTTGAGTCCAAAAGAACTACATTTTGGTTCCGAACTCCTACAACCTATATGGCAAAACTTTATATTTGTCACCCATTAAAGTTTATTTCCTTGACCCTTCGAGGTGCAGAGTTGGTTAAGCATAAGGAGGTCTAGGATCTGATATCCACTTGCATATCTTTTCGCTTAAACTGGGGTTGCCTAGTATAGTTACTCTACTTTATAGTTTGCAAGTTATTATACAGGAGCGGAGTTTACCCTATACGCACTCTAAAGGTAGTAACTGTGGATTTTCTTATTAAAAAAATTGTTTCCTTGTTCATAGAAGAAATTTATTTTTTATTGTAAACTTCTATTTTAAATTTAATAAACTATATATATATAATTAGTATGATTTTCAAACAGACATTTTGAAACTTTAATAAACTATTTGTAATTAGATATGTCGAAACAAACATATTTTGTAATTACTATATTATGTAGTTATCAAGTAATATAATTACTAACTATAGTCATGTTTACCTTGGAATCCGGATAACAATTGAATTTATATGGGGTTTTAAGGATCCGTGAACTAAAAGATACAAAAGGTTTGGATTGAGGAAAATAAAAGATAAAGACTCAACAATTGCTGCTAAAGTAAATAATCGCAGAATATAATATTGCTTAGAACAATTGTGCTTGATAGCGTACAAGAATTGAGAGAGATGGTACCGTAGTGTAATGGTTTCCGATCCCCTCTTTATGGGGTCTTCTCCCCTTTTATACATTCTGATTAAGGGTAAAAATAAGGTAGGTAAATTAATTACATCGTGGATCCCTGTAATTACGCCTTAATGGCCTGAAGTGGTTGAGAAAATCACGTTTGGGCGAGATATCCGGCGACGCTTGGTTATCCGTTACGAGTCCGGCTTCCGACCTTGTGTGTTTCTCCATCCGGTGGTGACTCATATCGAGCTCTGCAACGGTCTCGAAATGACTCGACCTCGGTTGTTGACGTGGCCGTCGTTCTACCTTGCATCCAGGTCGGGTTCGATGGCCCCGACTTGCCCCGGACCGGACCCAACCCGGTCGGGCTCAAGCAAAAAGGGTATCACCCAATACAAGTCATACCTCTATATAACAACCATCCTCTATAACAATATTTAACTATAACACCTAAGTTTTCTTTGGATTAAATATTTTTAATTAACAATAATATATATTCTCTAGGGGTGTCAATGGTTCGTTTCGGCCGGTTAATTTATAAAATTTTTACCATATCAATTTTTCGGTTATTCTATTTTATATAATCAGAATTAAATTTTTCTAAACCGTCACAATCATCTCGGTTTCTCTTCGGTACCGGTACGGTTTGGTTAATTTTTCGGTATTTTTCTAAAAATGTCATGCAAGAGTCGCTAGTCGAAGTTAGAATGCACATGTACCTGCATAGGACTTTGAAAAAACTCTCTAGATATTTTTCCTATTTCAAAAGTGATGATCAAAAGAGCATGAAGATGTGCATAATGGAGAATCATCCCACTATTATATGGTAGCGTAAAACAAATTAAGCAAAGAAAGAGAAATATAAATCATACGAGTCCAAAGATACTAATCAAGTTGGGACTCAATAATAGAGCTTATTAGAAGATTAGCATCCAACAAAGGAAATCCAAATCATACGAGAGGAAAGATATACAATACCTTGTGGCTTGTAATTGAAGATTGCTGGAATACCTAGTAACTTGCTACTCAAGATGTTAGAACTGATTTAATTTATGTATGAGTAGTGGAATAAGTTTGGAAGTTGAGACTTTAGCCATTAATTATTTAGTAACTTGTAGCCATTTTCTTAAGACAAAAAAAAAATGCTTTGTTAGTTTTAAAATTAGTATATAAAATACATTTTTCATATATAAATTTATGCGGTACGGTTTGGTACTTTTTCAATTTATTTTTATAAAATTAAGAACCTACCCTATTATTCGGTACGGTTATAAGTTTACATAAAAACTTACAATTTTATAACAACAACAGCAACAAACCTAGTATAATCCCATATAGTGGGGTTTGGAGAGAATAGTGCGCAACCTTACTCTTACCTAGTGGAGATAAAAATGTTGTTTCCAATAGACCCCCGCTCAAAGAAGCATAAGCACCACATTAAAGGATAGAAAAACAAGAGAAAAAGATCTAGTAATCGATTCGATACAGTTCGGTTATGTTTTAAAGATCCATTGACACCCCTAATATTCTCCGTAACAAGACTTCATTACAACAACAAAAAACGAGTGAGTAATAGAGAAGTTTCACTGTACTAATTTAATAATGACATAATAATTTTCAAACACACATTAGAATGCAAAAAGATTACCACAAAACTTTATTTGTATCATAACTTAGGTAAAAGTCGGGGACTATTTTCTTGAGGCATAAAATACAAAGGCTTTGAAAATATCCTGAAACATCGCCCTTTATCAAAAGCTAACTTACCTTTTGAAACCCTAATTCCTCAATTCTCACCATCGCCTACGACACCATATAACCCCTACAAATTCTACCGATTTTCAATTATTTTCCACGATTCACAAATACTGTTACCTTTACTTTGTCATACTAATTAGACATGTTTATTGGAGCTACAGAGAATAATTGCAGTATCTCTAACGCCACGACTATTATATCTCGGCTTTCTCCAATCCTTCATAGAAAAGAACCCAACAGAAATCCAATCTCTATTCCTCAAAATATTGTCTTTTCCCAGTTGGGTTTGTCTCGGTGAGTCCAATTTTTGCATTATACTTCGTTAAAATTTGAAAAAAGTTAAGAACTTTAGCTTATTTAGCTGAAATAATATCTGTTTTTTGGCTAGATTTTATCAAGACTCTAAAAAAGGGTTGGTGGAAATTAATTTATAGCTATTTGGGTGTATAATTTTTGGGTTTTCTTGGAAATTTTTTTAGGGGAAGAGTAGTGATTTATAATAGTGTTTTCATTAGTTGAGGAGATTGAAAATGGTGGATTTTGATGGCAAAAAGATCAGAAATATATGTATACTTGCTCATGTGGATCATGGAAAGACCACATTGGCTGACCATTTGATTGCTTCATCTGGTGGTGGTGTGCTACACCCCAAGCAGGCTGGTAAGCTTAGGTTTATGGATTATTTAGATGAGGAGCAGAGGCGGGCGATTACTATGAAGAGCTCTTCGATTGGTCTTAAGTATAAGGAACATTCGATTAATCTTATAGACTCTCCTGGCCACATGGATTTTTGTAGTGAAGTCTCAACTGCAGCCCGTTTGAGTGATGGCGCATTGGTATTAGTGGATGCTGTGGAGGGTGTTCACATTCAGACCCATGCAGTTTTGCGTCAGGCATGGATTGAGAAGCTTACCCCGTGTCTTGTTTTGAATAAGATTGATAGGTTGATTGTTGAATTGAGATTGACTCCGCTTGAGGCATATAATCGGCTGCAGAGGATTGTTCATGAGGTGAATAGTATAGTGAGTGCCTACAAGTCTGAAAAGTACTTGTCGGACGTGGATTCGCTGCTCTCTGCCCCATCAGAACTCGTGGAAGATGAAAATCCAGAGTTCATAGATGATGACGAAGAGGATACTTTCCAACCCCAGAAGGGGAATGTTGCATTTGTGTGTGCCCTAGATGGATGGGGCTTTACTATTAGTGATTTTGCTGAGTTTTATGCTTCAAAACTGGGTGCAAGTTCAGCTGCCTTGCAGAAGGCATTATGGGGGCCTCGGTATTTTAATGCCAAGACAAAGATGATTGTAGGTAAAAAGGGACTTAGTAGTGGAAGTAAGGCTAGGCCCATGTTTGTGCAATTTGTTCTTGAGCCACTTTGGCAGGTTTATCAAGCTGCACTGGAAGCTGATGGGGCCAAGGAGATGCTTGAGAAAGTTATAAAGTCTTTCAATTTGTCTGTACCTCCCCGTGAACTTCAAAACAAGGATCCCAAAGCTGTGCTTCAATCTGTGTTGAGTCGTTGGCTTCCATTGTCTAATACGATATTGTCTATGGTTGTTAAATACATGCCTGACCCTATCTCTGCTCAGTCTTTCCGTATATCTCGGTTGCTTCCAAAGAGAGTTTTCTTGGATAATGGCACCAACCCTGATTTGCTTTCTGAAGCAGAACTCGTGAGGAAATCTGTGGAATCATGTAATTCTAGCCCTGATGCACCTTGTGTTGTCTTCGTTTCTAAGATGTTTGCTATTCCATCAAAAATGCTTCCCCGTGGAGAGATGCTAGATGACAGTGGAAATGGTGACTCTGATGAATGTTTCCTTGCATTTGCCCGGGTCTTTAGTGGGGCTCTTCATGCCGGGCAGAAGGTTTTTGTGCTCTCAGCATTGTATGATCCATTAAAGGAAGAATCACTGCAGAAGCATGTGCAGGAAGCTGAGGTGCAGTCTTTGTATTTGATGATGGGTCAAGGATTAACACCGGTGGCATCAGCAAAGGCTGGTAACGTCATAGCTATCCGAGGGCTTGCCCAGCATATATTGAAGAGTGCCACTCTTTCATCTACATTAAATTGTTGGCCTTTATCAAGTATGGTTTTCCAAGTTTCGCCCATGCTTAAAGTTGCAATTGAACCTTCTGATCCTGCTGACATGGGTGCACTTATCAAAGGATTGAGGCTTCTAAACCGAGCGGACCCTTTTGTTGAGATTTCTGTTTCTGCCAGGGGTGAGCATGTTCTTTCTGCAGCAGGTGAGGTGCACCTGGAGAGATGCATTAAAGATTTAAAGGAGAGATTTGCAAAGATAAACTTGGAAGTCTCTCCGCCCCTTGTATCTTTTAAAGAGACTATTGAAGGAGATGCCACTAATCCGTTAGAAAACTTGAAGTTACTGAGCCGCAGCTCTGAGTTTTTGGAGAAAGCTACTCCAAATGGAAGATGTGTTGTTCGAGTGCGTGTTATGAAGCTTCCAACAGCATTGACGAAGCTGCTTGATGAAAATTGTGATCTGCTCGGGGACATCATTGGAGGTAAATCTTTGCAGGCTTGTAGAAGCTTGGAAACTCTTAGAGGTAACATTGTAGAAGATGAGAATCCAATTGAAGCACTCAAGAAACGCCTCATAGATGCTGTGGAGAGCGACTCTTCAACTGGATTTGCTGAGACGGAAGAGGACAGGATTGATAAATGTAAAAAGACGTGGCAAAAATTCTTAAAGAGGATCTGGGCGTTAGGGCCTAGACAGATGGGTCCCAACATTCTCCTCACTCCAGATGTGAAAGGAAAGAGTGACGATGCGTCTGTTCTTATAAAGGGTTCACCTCATGTATCAGAAAAATTGGGCTTTATGGGTGACTCTGATGATAGCGGTACATCACCTGAATCATCAACCAGTGCGGATCAGACCCTTCTACGAGAAGCTGAGAATCTTGAAAGCAGTATTTTATCTGGATTCCAGTTAGCTACAGCAGCTGGCCCTTTGTGTGATGAGCCAATGTGGGGTTTGGCATTTGTTATTGAGGCCTACATATCTCCATTGGCTATGCTGCCAAATGATAGTGACACGCCGCCTGTTCCACAGCCGGAACAGTATGGGATGTTCCCTGGACAGGTTATGACTGTTGTGAAGGACGCGTGCAGGGCTGCTGTTCTCCAGAGAAAACCGCGGCTGGTGGAAGCCATGTACTTTTGTGAGCTGAACACCCCACATGACCAGTTGGGCAACACTTATTCAGTTCTTAATCGGAGGCGTGCCCATGTGGTGAATGAAGAAATGCAGGAAGGTTCTTCCTTGTTCACTGTGCACGCATATGTGCCAGTTGCAGAAAGCTTTGGATTTGCTGATGAGTTGAGGAGAAAGACTTCTGGAGCTGCAAGCGCGTTACTCGTTCTCAGTCACTGGGAAGCCCTTCCACAGGACCCTTTCTTTGTACCTAGGACCGAGGAGGAGAAGGAAGAATTTGGAGATGGTGCCAGTGTGCCGCACAGTATAGCAAGAAAACTCATGGATTCTGTGAGACGGAGGAAGGGTCTTCCGGTAGAGGAAAAAGTAGTACAGCATGCAACAAAGCAGAGGACTTTGGCTCGCAAGGTGTAGAAGTTTTATACAATTCAGCTTTCTGTAATGCTTGGTTGTCACATTAATCCCCTTTTTCATTATTACTTAGACAAGGAAAAAGAAATAGTTAGCTCAACCAATACAAATTTTGTACTGTTATTCATTGAGGAAATTTTGTTGGCAGAACACTAAAAGATTTTTGGCTAAGCTTTCTTTTGAGTTCTTTTGGATGCAATAAGAAAACTTATATTTTTCATTCTTGTAATTCGATGCTTCTGTGTGCCTTTGAAGAAATTTCTTTCCGTTTCAGCTTAGCCATTTGCCCAGATGAACTGTCCAGGTCCAGTGAGTATTCTTTTTGATAACTGAGAAATTTGTCTAGGGCCAATCCTTAGGACCAATCACACTAGTCATAGTCAAAGGGCTCGCCTCCTTCTAGTTGGAGATGATGGGTGCGCCCCTCTAGTCACTGAAACGCGGGGATGATGAGCCCACCCCTCTATGCTTCTCCACTTTAATACCAGACTTAGCTTGCATGGTGCAAGGCGCATATGTTTTGCATGGTGCAAGGCGCATATGTTTTGTGCATAGAAAAGTTTCTTCTGTTTCGCATTCATTGTTTTCTCTTTACTCTATGATACGTCCGTTATTTCTTTTTGCTTTTTCTTCATTTTCAAATTTCATCAGTGCATGACAATTTAAGTTAGTCTATAAGCCAATTCTGTTCTGTTTCTCATTCAATTTCCAGCTTCCTAGGATTTGCCATTGTTTTTATTTCAATGTTGAGATGTCCTATTTTGTTTGGACGAAGTCGTCATAAAATTAACTCTTGAAAACTTTGAATATTTTCAAAATGAATTGGTTTATAAATGTCTTTAATCCGAGTTGATCATCGTGTGAACCATTTTAATTTGAACCTTTATTGAATTAATAAGCATAACATAAACATAACATAGGCTGAACATGTCACATTCTTAAGCTAAATGAGAAGTATACTTTAAAAGAAAATATATCTCAAATAGCTGAAGAATATATGGAGCAAACTCTAAGATGTCAAAGTTTAACAACTGTGAAGTGTCTAAGCAAAATCTTACAGTAAGTTACCCTGATCATCTATGGTGTACTTTCTAGACCTGGCATCGACTATGCATGAGGATTGAGTCCACTGATTCAATAAATAGGTAACTACCATTAACCATTGGAACAAGCAGTCTGAAAATTGTGAGATGCTTACACTTACATTTGAATGCTAAATACATAAGGAATTTTTACATTCCTATGCCATATAGGAAACTATATTACCCTCAATGTTTAAGGTTTGATATAATTACATTTAGTATACCTCATTACCAATTCTATACCATAAGGTATTTTAACTGTACATTAATCGTACCTTATATCACTCCTAAATTTATGGTAACGTATATTCCTCCAAATCCCCATCCCCCCATATTTCTCTCTTCCAACCCCACACCCTCACTCACGTATCACCACACACCTAGAAACCAGAAAAACCAGAAAAACAATTGAAACCCTCTGCTAAATCCAGAAAAACAATTGAAACCTTCTACCATTAACGTCCAAAATCAAGGTTTTTTCTTGTACAACCAGTCAAAATTGAAGTCAAACCTTCAAAGTTTCATACACAGCAATAACTTTTGATGGTTATGATTTCGGGTCCCTTCAGTAATATAAGAGGAAAGGAAAAGAGAGCAGCAATTCCACCATTGACAGCCATTAAAAAGCTTTGAAGCTTTGAATTCAAATTTGGGTTTTCAAAAATTATTATTTGTTTGGATTGAGTGTTGTTGTAAATAATTGGGAATATGGTTTGGATTATATCTCAATTTTGAGGGGTTTTGGTGAAGATTAGACTTGGTTTTGGCTGAATTTCAGATTGAAATTCGAAGAAGAAGAACAAATTACATACATTATATTGCAGAAATTGTAGAAAAATTATAGAAAAATTGTAGAATGTTGTTTATTTATTTTTGAGCTTTGTGTTTTTGTGTTAAAAGTTTTGATGGGAGCTTGTTATTCCACTTCGTCTGTTTTGGAGCTAACTTGTGCAGAGGAGAAGATGTTTTTTAAGTTATATATATTCCTATACCTTTAAATTCAAGAAAGTATGGTTGTATTGTATTTAAAGAGGCGTGAATTTGTAGAATAGGTTGAATGTGAGGAATGAGTCAAATAAGACTCACAATGGCTTGTTTTCTACATTTAATCTACAATAAAACTACATACCATTTGAAAAATTAATATGAAAATACAGAATTTGAATGTTTACAAATTATCTACAAAATATCTACAAACTGGGTACATTGAATTTTAATATCCCAATTCCCATTCAATTGTAGCATAATTGGAATTTTCAACATAATTGCGTTTTTTCAGAAGATTTGTAGAGGTTTTAGTCATTTTTTATTTATGAAAACAGAAAATAAAGCATCTACAATCAGAATACAAATAATCTACAATTTATCTACAAACTGGGTACATTTTTGGACTCAACATGCTTCCCTTGAAATGTATGTTTCACATTTTTGATACATATTTTTGTCCAAAACAGTACTAAATCATCCACTTAAATACAATTTTTATACAATGTTGTTCAACTTTCATACAATAAGTAAATGAATAAAAGAAAAATAAATAAACAACAGTCTACAATTTTTCTTCAATTTATCTACAATTTCTGCAATATACGTCTTCTTCTTCGAGTTTCAATCTGAAATTCAGTCAAAAGCAAGTCTAATCTTCACCAAAACCCCTCAAAATTGAGATATAAACTCCAAACTGTATTCCCAATTATTTTCAACAACACCCAATCCAAACAAATAATAATTTTTGAAAACCCAAATTTGAATTCAAAGCTTTCAAGCTTTTTAATGGCTGCCAATGGTGGAATTGCTGCTCTCTTTTCCTTTGCTTTGTATTACTGAAATTTGGACATAATTGCATTTGATGTAGAAGAACTGTAGAAGATTTAGTCGTTTTTGATTTGTGAATTGTAGAAGAATAATCAATTCGTTTTTGAATTTTAGAAGAATAATCAATTCGTTTTTGAATTGTAGAAGAATAATTGCGTTTGATGTAGAGAAGCTAAATTTGAAACGAAACTGACGAAGAAGATTAATGTGCGTGATTTGCGTTTGGAAGATTTGGAAGAATATTTAATCCCTCAATTTTAGCCCCTAAATAAGGAAGCCTACAACTACAATGATTCCTTATTTAATGCACGGTCTATATTTTGTAGAAATACTATTAGCATGAATGGTAATATGCAAACTATGAACATATTTGGTAATATAGTTTCATATATGGTACATATACGAAAATTTCCCTCATAATACGTAATATTTTTTTTGATAAGGTGAAGATTTTATTAAAAATAGTATCAAGTGGATACTGTGAAAATACGGAGATAGTGCTGGCTTAAAAACATTCAAATCCTACGCAGTCTAGTATGTCCGGTATGTTTGTAAATTCATGACAACATTTCCATCTTTCCATATAGTACAAATAATGCAAACAAGTATATTTCAGACTGCAGCTGCTCTTTCTTGCCTTCAAACACCTCTTATTTCTTTCTTTCCATATAGTCCAAGCTATGTTAAGAGGAATAGCTCTCCAGATCTTCTGTAGGGATGCTTTAGACATGCCTGCCAAGTAAATTCACAATACAAAATAATATGGTCCACAGATTCACAAGTTTTCTCACACAAGTAGCATCTGCCGCACATTATCTAACCCCTTCTCGTCAATTTTTTTTGAGTCAGGCATGCTTCAGGAGATACTACCCACAAGGCCACTTTTGTTGGGACTGTAGTCTTTCAAATCATCTTCCAAGGCCACTTTTGTGCTTGGCCGGTTGAACAACATTCGAAATTGTGAAATTTGCACAATATAGTTCCCCACAAATACTAGCCGAAATATATATATATTTTTGTATATTAATATTATAACATGCATATTTTATATATAATCAGTGCATATGTTTGGCTAGCAGCTGTAGTTATTTTTGGCCAGCCAAACATGTTAAAAGCACTTTAAAGTTTATTATGCAATTGAAAAAAATATGAGGATTTGCCTATAGGTGCGCTCATTGGGCGTAAATAATGTCGCATGATTTTAGGTCGTGACAAGAGTATTGCACTTTTGTTGCTCCTTTACACAGTCAATTTGATCCTCTATATTATTTATTTTTTAACTAATTATTCATATATATTATTAGCGTGATATCTCTGATGTCGCTTGCTTTTTCTTGATACCAGTTCTACCAGTGTTTCTCGACAAGGCACTTAATTAATCTTTGCTTATGACATAATTAAGTAAAAATAATACAAAACGAATTTGATAAGGAGCCACCTTTTTATGACCATTCTCTTACTAGGTGGATAATCAAAATAGCGAAATGGTAAGCTGTTTAGTTAATTACAGTTGGTTATGGAAGAGGATTAGTGTGTCTTTTAATAACAAAGACCAAAGACTACAATAATAAAGGGTTCTAGTTATAGACAATCTATTTTGACTTGGAACATTGAACACACAACATATTAAGGTGACATTTAATTATTTAACATATATCATGCGTTAGGTGTATGGCTTATATCAAGTCACAATATGTAGACTAATGAGAAAGAGCTACCTTATTTTTCTACTGAATTTCCTCTTCTTGTTTAATGTTTCTTCTGAGCTACATGTTAAGATATATAAAAAGAAAACAATGGACTTCAAAGACGTCAACTATATAAATATCACATGAATTTCCAAGTCAGAGGAGATGTATGAAAATGGGTTCCTCTCACTCAATAATTAACATGTGATTTGCCTAATTAATTGCACAGTTCAAATTAACAAATAGTTGATGAACCTTACACGAAATTGCTCCCTTCATATTTTATTACCGATTCAACCCTCCATACCTCTATTGCTTGATTTTCTGTTTTTTCTTAAAAACGTTTCAGTTAATTCAATTTTTAAACTCTGCAATTTGAGTTTTCATATTTTTTGGCATTCACATTTCACATTTGACAATTCACAACCAGAAAACTGCGAAAAATCATCCAGGAATATTGACCGAAATCAGTCGGAAAACTGGAAAAACCGACCGATTTTCGACCGGCTTTAATCCGTCGAAATAAAGCTGGTCGGTAATAAATAGCGACTGAAGTTGATCGCAGTTTCCGACCGATTTCGGTCGGTTTTATTAAAAAAATAAAATTACTAACCGAAATCGGTTAGTATTTTAAAATTACCGACCTAAATCGGTTAGTATTTTAAAATTACCAACCGAAATCAGTTAGTTAACTTTTTAAAATCATCGACAGAAATAACCCACCTATTTCGGTCAATTTTTTTGAATATTTATTTAATTTATTGGTCGGTTTCTTTAAAAATAAATTTCGCAGGACGCAAAAATAGTTTTCCGCATTTTTGCGCCAAAAATAAATGATCAAAGAAATAATGATCAAATGTCGCTCGTTTTTTGCTGGTCTTGTTGACCGACCGAAAAAGTCCAGTCAGTTTTGGCAGAATTTCTAGTAGTGATTTGACATCTGAACTGAATTTTCAGCATAAATGTTCACTAGAATATGATCGGATGAATCTTATATATATATATATATATATATATATATATATATATATTATTCTTACATATCTTAAACATGTTTAATTCATATAAATAAAGAGTTAAATATCAACATTACACGAGGTATCAAAATCGATAAATAACATGCTGGAACTTTTTTTTAGTTTGACTGGATGGTTTTCATAAGGTAATCTATGTCGGTAATGTTTTGGCAAGAAATTAAAGCTCAAAATCTTATATACACATTTGATAAGCTTGTTCTATATTATTCCAACAATATCAAAGTTCATTGAATTCCATTTGCCCACCGAATTTAGGATGTATAATTTATGCTCCAAGGCCTGACGTACTATTCAACTCGTTCATGGTAAGGATTAAGGGATGAGAAACAATGCCCATACTTAAATTCCTTGCCCACCAAAGTATGTGTTGTGCACAGCACTACTAAGGATTGTACTGTGATGACTAGGATTTTTTGTTCTTAATCAGAAGTCATTAATTCGAGTCATAAGACTGGATCCCAGTAAAAAGCTTTTTTTCTCCTTTAATAGGTTTATGCAAAGCGAATTTAATTCGAATTTCCGGATACCGAATAATTATAAAAAGAGATATTCAGATCACAAAATACTCTAAAAGAATATTAGTTATCTTCATACCAAGTACGAAATATTCCGGTACGAAAAAACAATATCATAATATTTAAATAAACAAATAACATAAAAAGGAACCCGTGAAGATAAGAGAGCCTGTAATTTCCTCTTTATTGTATGAAATTTCCTCTTCAATACTGTGTCAAATTTCTTGCGACCTCCATTTGTGTATCATGCTAATTAACATTTTATTTTAAGAAATAAGAAAGAGCAATTTGTACGACACATGCCAACGATCAAACGTCGGTACTCCCAATCACATGATTTCCTAATAATTGGAGTTGAAGTACCAAAAACAGTTTTCTGTTAAATCAATAAATTAGAATTAGAAAGATAGACACGTTATAACTCCCCCTTATGGCAAACACCAAACATCTAACTGTCCATGAACCATACATGAAGCTGCTACGCCCATCATATCTTACCTATTCAATTCATTCACATCCTCCATACTCCCTCTTACATTCTTCCCCCATTCATACAGAGGCGGCGGAACCAGAATATTCATTGACTATTTGTGTTATATATTCGAACTTTACTATTTATATATTTCTAGTAGATTTTTTGACACTCATACAATGTTTAAGTGAAAAGCTAAAAGGTTCGATTGATCCTGTAACTTATATGCTACATCCATCCGTCCTTATATTCATATATACCTCTTGCCAACGAGAAGAAAAAGAAGAAGAAGAAGAAACAAATTCAAGTGCCAGACATACTAAAACTAAAAGAAGTGGAAACTGGGAAATAATCAATTAAGAATTACAAATAAAGATTTTGAAGCTTTTAATTTAAGTTAGGCTTATAAGAACTTTCATACTTTTTAAGAACTATTATTAATTTAAATGTGAGTCAAGTATTATATTTTTCAAAATTTAAAGGGTATCTTGTGGGGCCAATCAAAATTAAAAGCAATTAAAATAAGAAAGAAACAAGTTGCAATGACAACTTGTTCAATAACGGCAGAAACAAAAAAGTTTTAAGTTGCATTGCAAGTTGCAACAAGTCAGTGAAACCAAAACAAACTTTGGGCGGTGGCAATTTACTTTGCAAATTGCAATGAAATTGAACCTTCTGATTGGTCCAAACTTTGGCAATTCCTGCTATAAATAGAGGCTCAATTCTTCTTGTTTAGGCACACCAAATCGAGAGAAGCAACAGAGAGTTAGATCGAGTAATCCACAGATTGTAGTCTGTGAGGTAAATAGTGAGTGGGAGTAATATTGTAGTGAGGTGTTTAAAATAAAGAGTGTTATTTCTTTCGAAGTTGTAGTAGTCTCTTGAAATACTAAGTTGTAATATTTTAGTGGTAATATTGCTCCACTAGGGCATTGTATTTTATCCCGTTAAAATATTTGGTGTCGTTGTTACTCTCTTGTGTTATTGTTATTTACAGTGGATATTATTTCTGGGCGGGATTTTTATTTTTATCCCAACGACGTGGTATCAGAGCCATGGCGACTAATGGTCCGCTGTCTTTTCAGTATTCCCGTCTCACAAAAGATAATTATGAGAAATGGTATCTACGTATGAAAGTCATTCTTGGCTCCCAGGATGTATGGGAAATCGTAGATAGAGGGTATGCAAAACCCGATAATGAGGAAGCTCTGGCTCAAAATGAAAAAGATGTCTTGGCAAAGACAAGGAAGAAGGATCAACAAGCCCTCACGCTCATCCACCAATGTTTGGATAATGCCATGTTTGAGAAGGTGACAGATGCTACCACCTCAAAGGAAGCTTGGGAGATTTTACAAAATTCTCTCCAAGGAGTTGACAAGGTGAGGAAGGTAAAACTTCAAACTCTAAGGGCTGAGTTTGAAGTTTTAAAAATGAAAGAATCCGAATGCATTTCGGATTATTGTTCAAAAGTAAAGGCTGTTGTAAATCAATTGAGACGATACGGGGAGGACATAGAAGATGTCTGTGTGGTAGAAAAGATCCTTCGCACTTTAACACCTAAATTTGATTTTGTGGTCTGTGCTATTGAGGAGTCTAAAGATTTAGACTCAATGATGGTGGAGCAATTGGAGGGTTCTTTACAGGCCCATGAAGAAAAAATCAAGAGGAGACAAGAAGTGCCACTGGAGCAACTTCTTAAAACTCAGGCATCCTTTAAGGATTATGGAGGTGAAAAAAGCTATCAAGGGAATGGCCGGGGATGAGGCCGTGGCGGTTATGGATGAGGAAGAAGTAATGGTAAGAACTTCAACAATGAAGTTAAAATCCACCAAGCATTCAGAGGTCGTGCTCGTGGACAAAGAGGAGGAAAAGGACATGGCTACTACAAAAAAAATAATGGACAAAGGTATGACAAATCAAAAATTGAGGGTTATAATTATCATAAATTTGGCCATTACTCTTGGGAATGTCGTAGCAATGTTGAAGAAAAAGCTAACCTTGTTAACGACAAGAAAGAAGAAGATGAGTCAACGTTATTACTGGCACTCAAGGAAGAAGACAGGGATGATTGGAGCTCGTGGTATTTGGACAATGGAGCAAGCAATCATATGTGTGGATGCAAAGAAAAGTTTGTGGAGATCAATAAAATGGTGAGAGGTAATGTGTCCTTTGGAGATACCTCAAAGATTCAAATCGAAGGGATAGGTACAATTCTGATCTCTTGTAAAGATGGTAGTCACAAGCTAACTCAAGATATTTATTATGTGCCAAAATTAAAAAGTAATATTTTGAGTTTGGGCCAACTTCTTGAAAAGGAATATGACATCCACATGAAAAATATGCATCTTTGGCTTAGAGATTCAAGTGAAATTCTAATTGCTAAAGTGCATATGACAAAGAATAGATAATTTTCTCTGAATCTTAAAATAATTGATGCAAAGTGTTTGAAGGCTAATGTGCAAGATGAATCATGGTGTTGGCACATGCGATTTGGGCACTTGAATTTTGAAGCACTCAAATCAATGGGACAAAAGAACATGGTACATTGGATACCATCAATCAACCATCCAAATCAACTGTGTGAAGCTTGTCTTCTAGGAAAACATGCAAGGAGGAGTTTTCCAAAGGAGGCCATGTCAAGATCAACCAAGCCGCTCCAGCTTGTTCACACTGATGTGTGTGGACCAATCAATCCACATTCTTTTGGTAAAAGTAAATACTTTCTGCTTTTCATTGATGACTTTAGTAGAAATACTTGAGTTTATTTCTTGAACCAAAAATCTGAAGATTTTGCTGCTTTTAAAAATTTCAAAGTACTTGTGGAGAAAGAAAGTGGCTATGAAATTAAAGCTCTAAGGTCCGATAGAGGAGGCGAATTCACTTCAAACAAATTTAATGACTTTTGTCAGTCTCATGGAATTCGTCGCCCTCTAACGCTACCTTATCCACCCCAACAAAATGGATTTGCAGAGAGAAAGAATCAAACGATTCTTAATATGGCTCGATGTATGTTGAAAGCTAAAAGTATGCCCAAGAAATTTTGGGCCGAAGCTGTTTCTTGTGCAGTTTATTTGAACAACAGTCTCCAACAAGACATGTTAGAGATCAAACCCCTCAAGAAGCATGGAGTGGAAGAAAGCCAAGTGTCAAACATTTGAGAATCTTTGGGAGCATAGCACATGCTCATGTGCCACAGCAAGGGAGAGCGAAGCTTGACGATCGAAGTGTCAAGCATGTGTTTGTTGGCTATGATACGAGTTCAAAAGTCTACAAGTTATACAACCCAAGCAGCGGTAAGGTGGTGGTAAGTCGCGATGTTGAATTTGATAAGAATTGGCATGGGATTGGGAAGCTCAGGAAGAAACTTCATATGATTTTCTTCCATATTTTGGTGATGAATAAGAATCAGAGACCGTGGAACCTGTGCAGGATACAACTCCACCTCCTCCTCCAACCAATGTTGCATCTCCCTCTTCTCAAGAAAGTTCAAATGAACAACCGCAAAGGACAAGGAGTATTCAAAAGCTCTATGAGGACACAAAAGAAGTTACTAATTTTGATTTTTTATGTTGTCTCTTTGCTGACAGTGAACCAATGAACTTTGATGAAGCTGTTAGAAACAAAAAGTGGAGACAAGCCATGGAGGAGGAGATTGAGTCAATAGAGAAGAACAACACTTGTTAGTTAACAACTCTTCCCAAGGGTCATCGAGCAATTGGAGTGAAATGAGTATACAAAGTAAAGAAAAATACTGATGGAGATGTGGAGAAATACAAGGCACGACTTGTGGCTAAAGGCTACAAGCAAAGACAAGGCATTGACTATGAAGAAGTCTATGCACCTGTTGCCTGCATGGAGACGATTCGTTTGCTGATCTCTTTGGCGGCGCAAATAAAGTGGAAGATCCATCAACTAGATGTCAAGTCAGCCTTCTTGAATGGCTATCTTGAAGAAGAAGTCTATGTTGAACAACCATTGGGCTTCGTGGTCAAAAACCATGAAGATAAAGTGTTGCGGTTGAAGAAAGCTTTATATGGATTAAAGCAAGTCCCACGAGCATGGAATAGTTGCATCGACAAATATTTTCAAGACAATGGGTTTACTCGTTGTCTCCATGAATATTGCCTTTACCTTAAAGTTCATACTAATGGAGATATCTTACTTGTTTGTCTTTATGTTGATGATCTTATTTTCACGGGCAATAACTCAAGTTTGTTTGAAGCTTTTAAGAAAGATATGTCCTGTGAGTTTGAGATGACAGACGTAGGGCTTATGTCATATTACCTGGGCCTAGAAGTGAAGCAGATGGAGGATGGAATTTTTATCTCTCAAGAAAGCTATACAAAAGAGATATTGAAGAAGTTCAACAAGCTCGATTGCAACCCCGTGAACACACCGATGGAGAGTGGGACAAAATTATCCAAGTTTGATGAAGGAGAAAAGGTGGATCCCACATTTTTTAAAAGCCTTGTGGGAAGTTTGAGGTACTTGACTTGTACCAGGCCAGATATACTCTTTGCAGTTGGAGTAGTAAGTCGCTTCATGGAAGCTCCTAGCTCCACTCACTTGAAGGTCGCTAGAAGAATTCTTCGTTACCTAAAAGGTACGATTTACTTTGGGTTATTTTATTCTTCCTCTAATGATTTCAACCTTATGGGATTTTGTGATAGTGATTATGCCGGAGATATTGATGATAGAAAAAGTACAACTGGTTTTGTATTTTTCTTGGGTGATTCTGTTATTTCTTGGAGTTCAAAGAAACAACCAATTGTTACTCTCTCGACTTGTGAAGCTGAATATATAGCAGCAGCATCTTGTACCTGTCATGCTATTTGGTTGAGAAGATTATTGAAGGAGCTCAATCTGCCACAAATTGAAGCTACGGAGATTTGCATTGACAACAAATCCGCACAGGCACTCGCGAAGAATCCAATGTATCATGATCGAAGGAAGCATATTGATACAAGGTATTACTTCATCAGAGAATGCATTGCCAAGAAGAAAATTGAGCTCAAGTATGTGAAGTCTCATGATCAAGTTGCAGATATCTTCACAAAGCCTCTCAAGTTTGAAGATTTTGAGAGATTGAGATCCTGTCTTGGAATGAAGAAGAAAAATCAAAATTAAGGGAGAGGTTTGTGGGGCCAATCAAAATTAAAAGCAATTAAAATAAGAAAGAAACAAGTTGCAATGACAACTTGTTCAATAACGGCAGAAACAAAAAGGTTTTAAGTTGCATTGCAAGTTGCAACAAGTCAGTGAAACCAAAACAAACTTTGGGCGGTGGCAATTTACTTTGCAAATTGCAATGAAATTGAACCTTCTGATTGGTCCAAACTTTGGCAATTCCTGCTATAAATAGAGGCTCAATTCTTCTTGTTTAGACACACCAAATCGAGGGAAGCAACAGAGAGTTAGAGAGAGTAATCCACAGATTGTAGTCTGTGAGATAAATAATGAGTGGGAGTAATATTGTAGTGAGGTGTTTAAAATAAAGAGTGTTATTTCTTTCGAAGTTGTAGTAGTCTCTTGACAATACTATTAAGTTGTAATATTATAGTGGTAATATTGCTCCGCCGGGGTATTGTATTTTATCCCGTTAAAATATTTGGTGTCGTTGTTACTCTCTTGTGTTATTATTATTTACCGTGGATATTATTCCTGAGTGGCATTTTTATTTTTATCCCAACATATCTTTACAATAATCCTCCAATATATATAGAGAGCACCAACTAAGCACATTTTTCCTCGACAATCATAAAAGACTACATTTATCACTTCCATAACTAAAAGGCCAAAGGGTCGGTTCCTAACTTCAGGAGGTCTTAGCGAAAATTGCCCAAATAATAAAGGATTTAAGTTTATATTCATGACTAAGTGAACATTTTAACCTACTATAGCAGATTAATCCTTAATTTCAAGTTAACTACTATATCGAATATGTTATGATGATTTACTTATTGTTGTTAGTTAACTCAACCTGATGTGTACAAATTTGTACACTGTGCACATAGTTTAAACTCAATGATAAATATCAGAACGGAGAAATGTAATTACTCATTTTACCCGAGCCCCTTCCAACTACCCTTGTGCCAAACAAAAAGTTAAAAAGCATATTTAGGAAAAAGAGAAGGCTATTTTAGATAGGGAAAATTTCACACGATAATAGCTGGGCTCCCTACTTTTCAATTTTATAGCTCATATTTCAATTTATAATCAATTAGCTCAAAAATAATAGGCTAGGATTCAACATCCAACTCGAATAGGTTCTCGAAATTACTATTTAATTTTTTTAAAAATTGCTCAAGCTTTTAAGTTAATTTTTGAATCAGTAATTGTGACTCAAATATTAGTTCAACAAACCAAATCCATTTGGGTGGTGAAAATTAGATTTTTAACAAGCTTAAATATGTGGTTTAAATTCCGAATTTGTTTTGCGAGAAATTTGGAGTGGGTGTTATTTAGACTTGTTAGAAATAGCATAAGGAGGTTCTATATAAAATTTGAAGTCATTTAATGGAGATTTGGACTGGTTTTGAACAAGAATTGCAACTGAAAATCTTGGAAGAAGTTCGTCTACAGACGCTTGTATAAAGGTGTATAAAAGTGTATAAGATGTGTTTATACACTCATATATACACTATTATACAAGATTCTTGTTCTATTTTCAAAAAATCCTATTTTCCGAAGCAAAGCTTTGAATGGCCTTCAATGGTGGACTTCTACTCTTCAATTTTCTTACATTTCCAACCAGGTAATACAGTGAGAGAAGAGTAATGGCGGACGGCCACTTGAAGCATATGTGAGAAGACGAGAGAGTGAAATGTTGTGAGAACACCGATTTAACTCCATAGCTTTTAGAAGCAATAATTGTGAGAACACAGATTTTGAATTTGCTGGTACTTTCAAAATATGTACCATATGGGCCAGGTGAAACAAAACTTAAAAACATGAACCATTTTTTATTATGGCGTGAAGTCACGTTTATTTTCTTGTAATTTTTTCTTTTAGATATCATTCTATAAAAACCAACTCTAAGACCATAAAATATTGTTCCTCTACCTCGTCTCACCCCTTAGACCAGAAAGAAAGGCCAAAAGGTAACAACCAAAGAAAAGAATATTCCAGAAATAGCTTTTTAAGTTTCTTCGAACAAAAACACACACCACGGTTCAACAAATGCCTACTACCAACATTCATATTTTATTTGTTCTTATTTATAAAGAAAGAAGTAACTAAAGAAACATTAGAAAGAGATTCAAATATAAATTAATAAGACGTTTTGTATTTAAAATCCTCAATTTGGTATGGCATCAGATTACGTAAATATATACAGGCACACACACGACCATGACAAATGCCAATTCAATATTAAAATAACAGCAACCAATAGGCTATGATTAGTGATCAATGGAAAATAAAAAATTCATCAAAAATTTAAAAGAAAAAAAAAAGCAAAATAAAACTACTACTAATTAATAATTTCTTCCATCTATCCAAGCTTTAATGAATTAAGTTATTCGATATCTATACTGATGGAAGGTAATAAATATTGCGTCTAATGAGTTAAAATATACATAAAATATTTCGGGCTCACGGTTATAAAAAAAATTTCATTATTGGTATAACTTGAAGAATGGCCTACCTCTCCCTACTGTACACACACAAACCAAACGCGTCAAATTTACCTTCAATATATCCACAAGCTCTGTCTCACATCATTATCATTATACTATCTTTTATAGCGTGTGTGACGATCTTTTACTTTTCAAACCTTCTAAAAACCAGATTCATTTTTTATCTAGAAACTAACGCCGTACAACTTCCAAATACAGAGTCTTTTCATATATAATTCCTACTCATGCCCAGCACGAAGTTTCCATTACGTGCTTTGCCCACGGAAAAATGCCAACTCCCACTGATTCTTCACCCCAACTACATCTCTTTTATAAATATATATATATATATATATATATCCCTTTCCTCTTCCTTCATCAACATATCCAAAGTTTTCCTTTTAGCTTCAAGTTCAACCCTTTGTATTCTACTTACATATCTCAAATTATCTTGAAAGGAAAAAACCAGTCTAGACTTACTAGTTTAGTTGTTATACTATACGTGCATCATGTGCATGGAATCGGTTTCTGTACCTAGTGTTGAAAACAAATCTTATTTCTCAAGATTAAGGAAGAGGATTTCACTCAAAAAGGCAACAACAACAACTATTACTAGTGATCGTCTTTCGATGAGTAATACTAGTAGCAGAAGTAATAATAGTAGCGAGTTAGAGAGGGTATTTACGTACTTTGACGAGAACGGAGACGGCAAAGTTTCACCTGCTGAGCTAAGGAGGTGTGTGAAGGCAGTAGGAGGCGAACTGACGGTGGAGGAGGCGGAGATGGCGGTGAGGCTATCGGATTCCGATGGGGATGGATTGTTGGGTTTGGAGGATTTTACGAAGCTAATGGAAGGAATGGAAGAGGAGAGGAATAAGGAGAGTGAGTTGGTTGGAGCATTTGGAATGTATGAAATGGAGGAGAGTGGCTACATTACTCCTAAGAGCTTGAAAAGAATGCTGAGTCGACTCGGTGAGTCAACCTCCATTGATAATTGCAAAGCTATGATTCAGAGATTTGATATCAATGGAGATGGAGTCCTCAGCTTTGATGAGTTCAAACTTATGATGACAAGTTAACTAGATTTCAACGCACAAACACTGTAATTGTACATGTACATAATTCTTTGGCCTTGGGCTTCTTGTTTTTCTTAATAAATTAAAAGATAAAATTATCTTGAGCTCAAGTAATTCTGATTTATGGTTTTCCGTTGTTATTTATACATCCATAGATTCATATTTTGTGAAGAATTTCTTGGTTTCATGTTTTCTAATGCCAAGGGAACTCCAGCTTTGTATTATCCAATTCTCAAAGTTTTTTTTTTTCCTTCTTCATTTTAAATGGTGGTTTCAGCTAAAAATTGCGCACTTCTAACTTGACATACTCCTATAAATGTATGGCTACAGTGTACCATGTATATTCATATTCCATATACGTAGAAATAACACTATACAAAGCTACTTTAAAAGGCTGTATTTACGAATTAATCCGTGCATCCTGAATTTCATTTAAGATTTTTAGTTTAAAATTTCATGGCAAAATAAGTACTACTAGCTAAACTCTAAATAGCATCCCTAAGAATGACTATTTGTGCACCTGCCACTCCATATACAGTCCCATATAAAATGATATGTGGATAGTATAAGTTAAACCAATACTAATATTTCATATATTGTACTTTATGCAGAGATACATAAAGGAAAATCAAATGTTGCATTATTAATTATATAAAGATTAAATTAGCTGTGCGACCTTTTGCCTATCAGTTATCCTTGGCACCTGCTAAGACATAGGAGTGTATAGATAATAATGGACTTCAAATTAATATGTCAACGGTATAATGTTTGACATCTGATAACATGAATTTCCAAGTCAGATATAGGAGTCGAACTATGAAAATGGTCCTCTCAATCAATTATTTAACATGGTATATGTTGAGAATTGTATATTTATAATATTCATGTATATACTGTTATGTGAGTAGAATGTGTTAGTTGAGTAGTTAGAAATTGTTTAGTTGTAGCTGCCAACTCAGCATGTATACATGTACATATATATACTCATTACAGTAATGAATGACTAGACTTTCCACTTCATTTTATTTTCTAAATTTCCTCATCTGACAAAGTGCTCCTCCCTCAGAATGTTCTAGAGGAACACCATTGAAGCTCGAACTTGAGCTTCAACTCCACACTCATTCCATATCTTAACATGGTATCAGAGCGGGTGAAGCTCATCCCCGACAATTCACCTTCATCTCCGGTCACCATCTCCAATTTGTTCCCTTAGTGATTTCATCTCTTCGACCAAATCGAAGCTTGCCCTAATTCTCTTCAAATCGCGAAATTGACGATTAATTCTTCAGATTTCTAGTGGATAACACACATCCATGGCGATTTTAGACCAAGATGATTCATCTGCCGGCAACACAGCTGTTCCAGCTGCAACGAACACCGGAATAGATCCAAGTGATCCTCTTTACCTACACCCGTCGGATAATCCTGGAGCAATGCTCGTTTCAGTTCCTTTCAGTGGAATCGGATACAGATCCTGGAGACGCAGTGTAATGCGTGGTTTATCTGTCAAAAATAAACTAGGGTTCATAAGTGGTGAGTGTAAACCACCAGAGCCCCAATCTCAAAGGTACAGACAATGGGAGCGATGTGACGATTGGTAACGTCTTGGATTCTCAATTCTTTCCAAAGAGATTGCAGATAGCGTAGAATATGCTAGTGATGCCGTTGAGCTGTGGAAGGAATTCGAGGATAGATATGAGCAAACTAATGGCGCTAGGCTATATCAAATTCAAAAGGAGATAAATGATTTATCTCAGGGTGTGTTGGACATCACAAGCTACTACACTAAGTTGAAGAAGTTATGGGAAGAGCTAAACACCTTGAGCAAGATGACCCACTGCAACTGTGCCTGTACATGTGGTGCCAAGGAGAATATGCATAAAGCTGAGCAGGATAGAAGGTTGATTCAATTTCTCATGGGACTGAATGAAGTCTACACTGTCGTACGAGGTAGCATCCTTATGATGAATCCATTACCAAATCTTGCACAAGCCTTTTCATTACTAGTTCAGGATGAAAAACAAAGAGAAATCAAACCAAACAATCAAATGCCCCTCGAGTCTGCCTCCCTCAATGTCAATACATCAAGACCTAGCTCCTACAAGACCAACTATGCTGCCAATAACAATGCAACATGAGGGAATAGGCTCGCCCATTCTGCGACTATTGCAAGAGGTTGGGACATACCAAGGACAAGTGCTATAAACTGCATGGATACCCACAAAACTTTGGGAACTCATACACTCAAAATCCAAATAGAGGACAGAACTTGAATCAAACTGATAGGTTCAACAAGGGTAGAAGAATAGTGGCCAGTGTACAAAGCAATCCCTCTGAAGCAATGCCTACAGGAAAAAGTGAATTAGAAGATGGAAATGAGGGGGGACAAATCAACATATCTAAGGAACAATATGGGCAGATCCTGAGCTTGTTGCAGCATTTCCAAATTGGAACAGCAGGAGAAAGTTCAAATTCTGCGAGTCATACAAATGGTGCTGTGAACTTTGCAGGTATAATAGTATGTACCTCCTCTATTGATTTTAGCAAATTGTCATGTGAGTGCTTCAAAAATAAGGCAAACTCCTGGATATTAGATTCAGGAGCATCCAATCATATGACCTTTAACTTGTCCCTCTTAACTAATATTGTGACCCTACCATATCCCTTATTAGTAGTCCTTCCAAACGGCTATAAGGTAAAAGTAACACAGATTGGAAGTGTGATATTGTTTCCTCAGATCATTTTGCATAAAGTCATGTACATACCTTCCTTCAAATATAATCTCATATCAATTCACTCTTTAACTAGCTCAACTCCTAAAAGCATAGTTGCCTTCACTGATAATATCTGTGTTCTGCAGGCCCCTTCAATGAAGAGGCCTCTGGAAATTGGTAAAGTCAGTGATGGACTCTATCTACTCTGCCCAAGGTGTCTCAAGAACAACTATTCAAGGTCATCT
>NW_017671020.1:303581-374641 GCF_001879085.1 Nicotiana attenuata
TCAGTGTAAGTTAAGAGCGTAAAGAAGGACATGGCATTACCTGATCCCACATACTACAGGAAGTTGATAGGGAAATTAAATTTTCTCACAAATACAAGGATAGACATAGCCTACAGTGTGCAACACCTCAGCCAATTCATGCAAGATCAAAGAGAACCTCACCTGAAGGCTGCATTTCACTTACTTAGGTATTTGAAAGGTGATCCCTCAATGGGAATATTCATGTCACAGGATCTAGCATTAAAGGTTAGAGCTTATTGTGACTCTGATTGGGCTGCTCGCCCAGACTCAAGAAGATCAGTGAGTGGGTACTTGGTTCTGTTAGGAAATAGCCCTATATGTTGGAAGTCTAAGAAGCAAGAAACAATTTCATTATCTTCAGCAGAGGCAGAGTATAGAGCACTTAGAAAGGTAGTAGGAGAGTTGGTATGGTTGTGCAGCTTATTTGAAGAACTCACTGTGCCTTTCAACAAACCAGTAGAAGTCTTTTGTGATAGCCAATCAGCTCTACATATAGCGCGAAATTCTGTGTTTCATGAACGAACAAAACATATTGAAGTGGACTGCCACTTTGTAAGGAGCAAGCTACAAGAGGGCTTGATTTCATTGCAGCATGTGACAAGTGAGAACCAATTGGCTGATGTACTTACCAAGGTCCTAACTGGAGCAAAACATTCAGCTGTATTGAGCAAGTTGGCAGTGTATATGACACCTCCAACTTGAGGGGGGGTGTTGAGAGTTGTATATTTATAATATTCATGTATATACTGTTATGTGAGTAGAATGTGTTAGTTGAGTAGTTAGAAATTATTTAGTTGTAGCTGCCAACTCAGCATGTATACATGGACATATATATACTCATTACAGTAATGGAATGACTAGACTTTCCACTTCATTTCATTTTCTAAATTTCCTCATCTGACAAAGTGCTCCTCCCTCAGAATGTTCTAGAGGAACACCATTGAAGCTCGAACTTGAGCTTCAACTCCACACTCATTCCATATCTTAACAGTATACATGTGATTCGCCTAATTAATTGCACACCTCAAAATATCATATTGTACGGTGATGAACCTGACATGAAGTTGCTACCTTCATATTTTATTAATCCATTTATGTCTTCCGTAACTCTATTATTATTTTGTTTTTTATAACAGTTTGCACGTACCTTGATTAATTTAATGAGATATTTACTATTCTCATAAATAATAGGGACCAGGTAATTCCGTTCTTCTCAATTTAAACAGATGAGAAGAAATTACCTACGAGTATTTTTGTCTTCGTTAGAATTTGAACCTGAATCTTAGGATTCTCAACCCACTCTATTAAACCACTAGGTCATACCCTCGTGTGATTTACGTAATTACTCCAGTATATCGCTAAACTTTTCCTCTCTTTTTTTCCTTCAATTCATTTCTATTTTTGGACTCTGCAATTTAAATTTTTCTTGCTTTCATATTATGGTGTTTACACAAAAATTGAGATATCGATTTCGGCTAGCTTAGCTTGAGCGCGCCATTTTCTTATTAAAAGTTATCGGATAGGGGTAAAGTGCCAAAACAGTTTTTTTTGTTAAATCAATAATAAGAATTAGAATGATAAACATGTTATAATGCCCTCACGGCACACTGCACACACCAAATATCAAACTGTCCGTGCGTGAACCTTAAGAAAGAGATAAATAATGAGGAAAGGAGTCAACGGGTGAAATGAGGGCGATAAATGAGTTTGGATTATTTTGAAACGTGGCATTTAAAGGATTTTAAGTTGAATAAAATGACTCGTTAGATAATGACATATACTAACGGTAAGACAATTTGAAGGAACTATTAATGGAGGACTTGAACGACTAATTTCGCAAAATTCAAGGATATATTTACACCATTCCCAGAAATTAGTGAAGGGATACTTTGAGAGGAAATGATGAAAAGTAGTCAAACTTGAAAAATGTTCTATTCAAAAATAAAAATAAAAGATACTCATTTAGAAATAATTTGATCGTAAACTTTTTATTCTTTTAATAAAATGATTTATACCCACACGCTAAGACTTTTTTAAACCACAAATTTCAACAGTTTTTTTTTTAATGTTCGATCGAACATCACATAACAAAAAAAGGAACACTATTTTAGATATGCATTCTATGGAAAACTAAACTAAAGCTAAATGATTTAGTTGTGTTCACACATATTAAGAAATTCATCTTTTAACATTAATTAGCAAAGAAATTGATCATATTAATCTTTACTATCTCTTCACATAAGCACTCCTAACACATATTCCAACATTATTTACTCCAAGGCAGTGTAGAAAAAAAAACAATTAATTCATTATTGAAATCTAAAAAAATCACTTATTTTAGACCACAAAAAAAGGCCAAAAAATCACTTATTTTAAACTGGAGGGAGTATATATACAAAACTAAACGCTAAGACCAGTAAACTGTAAACCATTTGTTACATCTACTATATGTCACAGCTCGAAATTCTTCAACCGCATCTCACCCCTTGAACTAAAAGAAAGGTAAGAGGAGTTACTAACAAACAAGAAACAATATGCCAAAGATAGCTTTTAGTTCAGCTCCACCAACGCCAATTTTTTTTATTATATAAAAGTAGCTAGAGGGGCTGATCCAGAATTTAAACTCATTAGGATTTTTATTATTGAACTCGTTATATTTTTGAAGTTATGAGTTCAAATCTACTATTTATTACAATTTTAGTAGATTTTGCACATAAATTTATACCTCGAATCAAAAATCATGTGTTCAATTAAACCCATCACATATATACTTTACGCCCCTTAAAGTAGTAAAGGAAACATGGAAAAGAAGAGATGCATGGCAAATTCAAATAAGACAATATTCTATATTTAAAAGCCTCAATATTAAGATAAGACTTATCCTAAAAGTCAGCTCTTTCTCACATCATTGTCATCTTTCATAGCGTGTGTACTTTTACTTTTCAAACTTATAAGAACCTATTTTTGTATTTTAATTTCAAGAAGTTTCTATAAGTGGTAAGCCTACGGAAAATACAGACTTTTGGACCGCCATTTAGTTGCCACTAACTACCACTTTCTGCTCCCCTTCCCACTCTTCATATATAAATATCCCATTCTTCTTCCTTCATCCCCATATCCTTTGTTGTTTTTCAAGAGTTTTTTACCAAAATTTTCCCAAGTTTTCTTTGTTTCAAGTTAAAACCTTTTCGCACTTAATCATATTCTACTTACATCTCAAACTTCCTTGGAAAAAAGGTAGTCTAAACGCGTTTGTTAGCATGAGTATGAAGTCAGTTTTTGTACCTAGTCATGAAAACAAGTCTGCTTTCTCAAGACTATGGAATAGGTTTTCGCTAAAAAAGACAACTCCTCAGAAGGAAGACGAGGGTCCAACGACAATGACAACGACGACAACAGCTGACCATCTTTCAGTGAGTAGTAGTAGTGACAATGGCGAGTTAGAGAGGGTATTTACATACTTTGACGAGAATGGAGATGGAAAAGTGTCACCGGCTGAGCTCAGGAGGTGTGTGAAGGCGGTAGGAGGCGAGTTGACGGTGGAGGAGGCGGAGATGGCGGTGAGGCTATCGGATTCTGATGGGGATGGATTGTTGGGTTTGGAGGATTTTACAAAGCTAATGGAAGGAATGGAAGAGGAGAGGAATAAAGATAGTGAGTTGATAGGAGCATTTGGAATGTATGAAATGGAGGGGAGTGGCTACATTACTCCTAAGAGCTTGAAGAGGATGCTGAGTCAACTCGGTGAGTCAACTTCCATTGATAACTGCAAGGCTATGATTCAAAGGTTTGATCTTAACGGAGACGGAGTTCTCAGCTTTGACGAGTTCAAAGTTATGATGGCAAGTTAACAAGAGTTCAAATTACAACTAGTGCTCTATACTATTTATGTACATATATATTCATTCGTTTTGGGTCTTGTTTTTGTTGATTTATTCCTTCTAAGCAATAATATGACGCTTGAGCTCAAATATTAGTTCTGATATATGTTTTCTATTTAGACTTTTCAATCTGTAAATTCATAATTGTAAAGCATTTCTTGGTTACGTATCTTCTGATGCCAAGGGGACTCCAGCTGTAATTTGTATTATCCAATTCTCGAAGTTTTCTATTTTCAATACTTTCCACTGTTGCGTGATACTCTCTGTATTCATTTTTACTTGTCCGGTATTTTAAAAATAGATTTTCACTTTTACTTGTTACTTTTAGCACATCAAGAGAAGACAATTTCTTCTTTCCTGTTTGTCCTGATGCCAAAACCAACCTGATCGTGATGGCGCCTATCATAGAACTAGGCCAGCCGACACATTTCCCAAAATGATTCGATATTCCATTAAAACTTAGATAATAACCTTTTTCATACTGAAATTCCGTAATAGAGAAAAATTCAAAAGCCAAAATGCGAAAATAAAAGCCCGACCTTGGGTGTCACTAAGTCATAAGCAAATACTAATATTGTTCTGAAATATAACAAGACTAAAATAGTCTGAAAATAGCCAATGTATACTAAAAGGAAGATAAGGAAGGAGAAAGGTGGGACTGCGATTGCCAGGCAGCTACCTCGCTATCTCCGGTGAAAGTCCGCGACTGGAATTGTCAACAGCCGTTGCCGTGCCCTGAGATACCTGGATCTGCACACAAGGTGCAGGGGGTAACGTGAGTACACCAACTCAGTAAGTAACAAGTCCAAACTATGGACAGATAGGTAGTAACGAACCAAAACCTCAACAGGTAAACACAATTAAACTGTACAGTAAAGTAGACATGCTTGCAATTCAAGTATTTGGCTCAACAGTAAAGTAAATACCCATTTGAACAATGTGAAGTATAAAGCTCAGCTAATCTCTACGTGCCAATGCACAAAATGCATGAAAATGTACCATGTACCTCCACTCTCAAGTGCTAACCACTTGGTACTGTATATGGTCATCCGGCCCAGGGAAGATCCATCCCGAAATATATACACATCGCTGACAACAGTCACTCAATACCGAGGAAGTCCATTCCAGCCCTATGGAGAAGATCCATCTCCAGGTATAAATACTTCGGACAAGATCCATGTCTAGGGAAGATCCATCCCTCAAAATATCAACTGTGCTCACTGGGGGTGTGTTATAGACTCTGGAGGGGCTCCTACAGCCCATCACAATCATCAACATAACCGTTGCGGCGTGCAGCCGGATCCCATAACTGTCACTCATAATTAGGCTCTCGGCCTCACTCAGTCATCACTCTCCAGTCTCGTACACACGGGCTCACAATGCCATGAAACTAGCCCGGAACAATGATATGATGTACCAAATAATAACAACCGAGACTGAGACATGATATGATATGCATGAATAAGACCGAGTACAGAATATCAATGAAACTAATGGTATGTCAGCAAGAAACGACCACTCGGGTCTCAACAGTAACGGCGTGAAGCCCTAACATGATATCTAGCATGTTTTACAACACATTTACTTAAGCACATGATAGAAACACGGATATAAACAAGAAAGAGTTATTAAGCGGTGCCATGGAATGAACCAGGCCACAGTTCTCACGGTGCACGCCCGCACGCCCGTCAATTGGCATTTGTGTCACCTCAGTACTAATCACATAACACATAGTTCGAGGTTTCGAACCTTCAGAAACAAGTTTGGAAGCGTTACTTACCTCAAACCAAGCCAAATCCTACTCCGCTACGCCTTTGCCCCTGGAATCGGCCTCCAAACGTCCCGAATCTAACCAAAAGCCAATGCAATCAAGATAGGCGAAGGGACCAATTCCATACGAAAAATTATCAACTTGTACAAAAATCCTGAAATTCACCAAAACCCGCCCCCGGGCCCACGTCTCAGAATCCGACAAAAATTACAAAACCAGAAAGCCCCTTCACTCACGAGTCCATACATACAAGATTTATCAAAATCCGACTCCATTTGACCCCTCAAATCCTCAATCAAAACTCTCCAAAATTCCAAGCCCTAACCCCTCATTTTCACCCTTAATCACCACTAATTACATGATAAAACCACGGGAAATTACCAAAAACACGAGTATTAGGGCTCAAATTACTCACCTCAATGAAAACCCCCTTGAATCCCTCTTCAAAGTGCTCCCAAAAGCTCCAAATACGGATAAAAATGGTGGAAGATAGCCCGAAATTCGCGAAGCCTCCCTTTTATACATTCTGCCCAGACATCTCGCACCTGCGACCCTTTTCTCGCACCTGCGCAACCGCTTCTGCGGTCCAAACAACCGCACCTGTGGTTTCCACTTAAAAGTCCAAGACCGCACCTGCGGTTTCCACATAAAAGTCCAAGACCGCACGGTCCCGCATATGCGGTTCTTCTCTTGGCCCTCAAATTCCGCATCTGCGGCCTCCCCTACGCATTTGCTACCTCGCACATGCGGTCCCCAATCCGCAGGTGCGGAAATATCAGAAGCAGCAGCTTCAGCTGCACACTCTCAATTCCAACTCCTCCGTTAACCATCCGAATTCATCCCGAGGCCCTCGGGACCTCAACCAAAAATACCAACAAGTCACATATCACAACTCAAACTTAGTCGAAGATTCGGAACACTCAAAACAACATCAAAACACCAAATCACCCTCGAATTCAAGCCTAAGAACTTTTAAACTTCTGAATTTCGCAAACGATGCCAAAACCTATCAAACCTCGTCCGAATGATCTGAAATTTTGCACACACGTCATAAATGACACTACGGACCTACTCCAATTTGCGGAATTCCATTCCGACTCCGATATCAAAAGTTCCACTACTGACCGAGAATCGCCAAATTTCCAATTTCGCCAATTCAAGCGTAATTCTACCACAGACCTCCAAATCACATTCCGGACGCGCTCCCAAGTTCAAAATCACCTAATGGAGCTAACCGAACCATCAAAATTCACATCCAAGATCGTTTACTCATAAGTCAACATTCAATTGACTTTTCCAACTTAAGCCTTCTCAAAAGAGACTAAGTGTCTCAATTTACTCCAAAACCACTCCGAACCTGAATCAACTAACACGATACGATCAAGTATAACTGAAGAACACAAAAGGGAGAAGAAATAGGGGAAACAGGGCTACAACTCATGAAACGACCGGCCGGGTCGTTACATCCCCCCCTCTTAAACAAATGTTCATCCTCGAACGAGTCCAGAAACATACTTGAAGCCTCAAACATGTGTGGATATTTGCTCCGCATCTCCCGCTCGGTCTCCCAAGTAGCCTCCTCCACGGGCCGACCTCTCCACTGCACTTTTACTGACGCTATATCCTTTGATCTCATCCTTCGGACCTGTCGCTCCAAAATAGCCACTGGCTCCATATCATACGTCAAATCCCCATCTAACTGAACCATGCTAAAATTTAAAACATGAGACGGATCGCCAATATACTTTCGGAGCATAGAAACATGGAATACCGGATGCACACTCGCTAAGCTAGGTGGCAAGGCAAGCTCATTAACCACCTCCCTAATCCTCTGAAGCACCTTAGAAGGCCCAATGAACCGAGGACTCAATTTGCCCTTCTTCCCAAATCTCATAACACCCTTCATGGGTGAAACCTTCAGCAGAACCTTCTCCCCAACCATATAAGACATGTCACGAACCTTTCTGCCAGCATAACTTTTTTGTCTCGACTGAGCTGTACGAAGTCGCTCCTGAATCACCTTCACCTTGTCCAAAGCATCTTGTACCAAGTCTGTACCCAAAAGCCTAGCCTCGCTCGGCTCAAAACAACCTACTAGAGATCTACACTGCCTCCCATATAAAGCCTCATATGGAGCCATATGAATACTTGACTGATAACTGTTGTTATAAGCAAACCCGCGAGCGGCAGGAACTGATCCCATGAACCCCCAAAATCAATGGCACAAGCGCGCAACATGTTCTCCAATATCTGAATAGTGCGCTTGGACTGTCCGTCCGTCTGAGGGTGAAAAGTTGTGCTCAACTCCACCTGAGTGCCCAACTTTCGCTGCACGGCCCTCCAAAACTGCGATGTAAACTGAGTACCTCTATCTGAAATGATGGAAACCGGGACCATGTAGGCCAACAATCTCTCGCATATAAATCTCAGTTAACTGCTCTGAAGAATAGGTAGTACACACATGAATGAAGTGCGCAGACTTGGTCAGCTGATCCACAATCACCCAAATAGCGTCGAACTTCCTCAAAGTCCGTGTGAGTCCAACTACGAAATCCATGGTGATCCACTCCCACTTCCACTCTGGAATATCCATATGCTGAAGAAAGCCACCCGGTCTCCGATGCTCATATTTTACCTGCTAACAACTGAGACACCGAGCTACAAACCCCACTATATCCTTCTTCATTCTCCTCCACCAATAGTGCTGTCTCAAATCCCGGTACATCTTCGCGGCACCTGGATGGATAGAATACCGCGAGCTATGGGCCTCCTCCAAAATCAACTCCCGAAGACCATCTACATTGGGCACGCATATCCGGCCCTGCATCCTCAATACCCCGTCATCACCAATAGTCACATCTTTGGCATCGCCATGCTGAACTCTGTCATTGAGGACAAACAAATGAGGATCATCATACTGGCGCTCTCTGATACAATCAAACAAGGAAGACAGAGAAACCACCAAGCTAAGATCTAACCGGGCTCCGAAATATCCAACCTCACAAACCGATTGGCCAAGGCCTGAACATCAATCGCAAGAGGTCTCTTCCCAACAGGAATATAAGCCAAACTTCCCATACTCACCGCCTTCCTACTCAAGGCATAGCCACTACATTGGCCTTTCCCGGATGGTACAAAATAGTAATATCATGGTCCTTTAGCAGCTCCAACCATCTCTGCTGCCTCAAATTGAGATCCTTCTACTTGAACAAGTGCTGGAGGCTACGATGATCAGCAAACACCTCACAAGACACTCCATAGAGATAATGCCTCCAAATCTTCAACGCGTGAACAATGGCAGCCAACTCCAAATCATGAACTGGGTAGTTCTTCTCATGAGGCTTCAATTGACTAGAAGAATAAGCAATCACTCTACCCTCCTACATTAACACACACCCAATGCCGACCCGAGAAGCATCACAATATACCGTATATGAACCTGAAGCTGATGGCAAAACTAACACTAGAGCTGTGGTCAAGGCAGTCTTGAGTTTCTGAAAGCTCGCCTCACACTCATCCGACCACCTGAAAGGAGCACCCTTTTGAGTTAATTTGGTCAAGGGTGATGCAATAAATGAAAATCCCTGAACGAACTGACGGTAATAACCCGCCAATCCAAGAAAGCTACGAATCTTTATGGCTGAGGACGGTCTGGGCCAACTCAGAACCGCCGCTATCTTCTTCGGATCAACCTGAATACCCTCACTGGGCACCACGTGCCCTTAGAATGCCACTGAACTGAGCCAAAACTCACACTTGGAGAACTTTGCATAAAGCTTCTCCTCCCTCAACCGCTGCAACACAACTCTCAAATGCTCAGCGTGCTCCTCCTGATTACGAGTGCACCAGAATATCATCAATGAAAACAATAACAAACGAGTTTAGATAAGGCCGAAACACGCTGTTCATCAAATGCATGAACGTTGCTGGGGCATTGGTCAGCCCAAAAAACATCACAAGGAACTCATAATGACCATATCGAGTCCTGAAAGCTGTCTTAAGAATGTCCGAGTCCCTGATCTTCAACTGGTGATACCCTGACCTAAGATCAATCTCGGAGAACACCCTCTCTCCCGGAAGCTGGTCAAATAAATCATCAATACGAGGCAAAGGATATCTTGATTGTGACTATGTTCAACTGCCTGTAGTCAATGCACATTCTCATAGTGCCCTCCTTCTTCTTCATAAATTGGACAGGCGCACCCCAAGGTGACACACTAGGCCGAATAAACCCCTTATCAAGGAGTTCCTGAAGCTGCTCCTTCAATTTCTTTAACTCCGCCGGTGCCATATGATACGGTGGAATAGAAATGGGCTGAGTGCCCGGCACCAAATCAATACCGAAGTTAATATTCCTGTCCGGTGGCATGCCCGGCAGGTCTGCAGGAAACACATCTGGAAAGTCCCTCACTACCGGAACTGAATCAATACTAGGAGTCTCTGCACTGACATCCCTAACAAAAGTCAAATAGGAAAGACAACCCTTCCCAACCATCCGACGGCCTTCAAGAATGAAATCACTCTACTGGGAACATAATCCGACGAGCCTCGCCACTCAATCCGTGGCACCCCAGGCATAGCCAACGTCACCGTCTTAGCGTGACAATCCAGAATAGCATGGCACGGAGACAACCAATCCATGCCTAATATCACATCAAAATCAACCATATTAAGCAGCAAAAGGTCTACTCGAGTCTTCAAACCCCCAATAGTCACCGCACAAGACCGATATACGCGGTCCACAATAATAGTATCGCCCATCGGAATAGATACATGAACTGAGGAAACAAGATACTCACGTGGCGTATCCAAATAACGAGCAAAATATGACGACACATATGAAAAGTGGAACCATGATCAAATAATACAGAGGCATCCCTGTGGCAAACTAAGATAATACCTGTGATCACATCATCTGAAGCAATACCATCCGATCTGGCAGGTAGTGCATAGAAACGGGCCTAACCGCTATCTGATCGGCCTACCCTTCTAGGGCGACCCCTAGCTGACTGACCTCTACCCCGAGCTGGCTGGGCGGGTGGGGAAGTAACTGGTGCTGAAGCCGAAGGCTGACTCCTCTGCTGGGATGAACCTTCCGTAAGACGGGGACAGAATCTCTTGATATGACCCAAATCTCCACACTCAAAGCAACCTTTCCCGGCAAATGGCGGTGGGGACTGAAGGGAGCCCCGAGCACCGGGATATCTACTAAAAGAACCAGGCATAGATGAGCCTTGAATTGACGGTGCATGAGTCGAACTCTAAGCTGGAAGGGCATTGAGAAATAATTGGCCCTGATGTGAACTGTGAGAACCATGACCCGATGATCCACTACGGTGACCCGGACGAGCTGACTGAGCATGTCTGAATGGACGGCCTCTGCCGTGCTGGAACTAACCTCCGGAGGGAACACCACCAAAACTACCAGATCCCCAAGGCCTCTTGGCCTCCCTCTCAACCCGCTCCTGGCAGCGAACCGACTCTATCTCTTTGGCAATGTCAACCACCTCCTCAAAAGAAGCACCAGACACTCTCTCTCTGGTCATAAGAATACGTAGCTGATAAGCGAGGCCATCCACGAACCTCCTGATCCTCTCCCTGTCTGTAGGAACCAACCAAACAGCACGACGGGCTAACCCAAAAACCTCATCTCGTACTGCATCAAGGTTATGTCATTCTAACACAACTGCTCGAACTGTCTACGCAGCTCCTCTCTACGGGACTGCGGCACATACTTCTCCAAAAAGAGAACGAAGAACTGCTACCAGGTAAGGGGCGCTGCACCAACAAGCCTATGCCTCTCATAAGCCTCCCACCATGTAAAGGCAACTCTAGAAGACTGAAAGGTTGTGAATGAGACCCAACTGGTATCCAGAATACCTGCTGTACGAAGAATCCTCTGACACCTGTCCTAGAAACCCTGAACATCCTCGCCCTTTGTACTACTGAAGGTCGGAGGCTGAAGTCTACCAAACCTCTCCAATATACGCTGCTCGTCATCAGGCATGACTGGTACCACATAATCAAGAGCAGGTGCAACCGGCTGGGCTGGTAGTGCCTCCGGTGTCTGTAGTCCCTGAACAACTTGCTCGGGTGTATGAGCGGCGGGAGTCTGAGTGCCTCCCCGGCCTGGGAAGTAGCTGCTGTAGCAGAAACAACGACCGCCTGAGCAAGGCTGGCGCACGCGGTCAAGATCTGAGCTAAGGCCTCCTGAAGACCTAGAATAACAATAGGCATAATCGGTGCCTGAGCTGGTCCTACTGGAGGGTCCACAACTGGGACCTGATCAGGAACTGGGGCGGCTGGTGGATCTGCAGGTGCTGCCCTAGCTGTTGTGCGGACTACACCCCTGCCCCTACTACGGCCTCTAGTGGCCCCAACTGGTGGTACTGGTGGCCGTCCATCCTGACCGGTAGCACGTGTCCTCACCATCTATAAGAGAATAGAATAACATAAGTTTAGTTACCAGAATCAATAGATTCGCACGACAAGAATTCAAGAATACGAAGTTTTTCCTAAAGGTTTTGCAGCCTCTCGAATATAAGTACAGACGTCTCCGTACCGATCCGCAAGACTCTACTAAACCTGCTCATGACCCGTGAGACCTATGTAACCTACGCTCTGATACCCACTTGTCACGATACCAAAGCCAACCCGGTCGTGATGGCGCTTATCATGAAACTAGGCCAGCCGACACATTTCCCAAAACAATTTGATATTCCATTAAAAATTAAATAATAACCTTTTTCATATTGAAATTCCGTAAAAGAGATAAATTCAAAAGCCAAAATATGGAAATAAAATCCCAACCTCGGCTGTCACTAAGTCATGAGTAATACTACAACTGTTCTGAAATATAACAAGACTAAAATAGTCTAAAAATAGCCAAAGTATACTAAAAGGAAGATAAGGAAGGAGAAAGGCGGGACTGTGATCGCCAGGCAGCTACCTCGTTATCTCCGGTGAAAGTCCGCGACTGGAATAGTCAACAGCCACTGCCGTGCCTTGAGATACCTGGATCTGCACACAAAATGTATGGGGTAACATGAGTACACCAACTCAGTAAGTAACAAGTCCAAACTATGGACTGATAGGTAGTGACGAACCAAAACCTCAACGGGTAAACACAATTAAACTGTACGGTAAAGTAGGCATGCTTACAATTCAAGTATTCGGCTCAACAGTAAAGTAAATACCAATTTGAACAATGTGAAGTATAAAGCTCAGCTAATCTCTACGTGCCAATGCACAGAATGCATGAAAATGTACCATGTACCTCCACTCTCAAGTGCTCAACCACTCAGTACTGTATATGGTCATCCGGCCCAAGGAAGATCCATCCCGGAATATATACACATCGCTTACAACAGTCACTCAGTACTGGGAAGGCCATTCCAGCCCTATGGAGAAGATCCATCTTAAGGTATAAATACTTCGGACAAGATCCATGTCCAGGGAAGATCCATCCCTCAAAATATCAACTGCGCTCACTAGGGGTATGTTACAAACTCCGGAGGGGCTTCTACAGCCCAAGCGCTATCACAATCATCAACATAACGGTGTGTAGCCCGATCCCATAACTGTCACTCATAATCAGGCTCTCGGTCTCACTCAGTCATCACTCTCCAGTCTCGCACTCACGGGCTCATAATGCCATGAAACTAGCCCGAAACAATGATATGATGTACCAAATAATAACAACCGAGACTGAGACATGATATGATATGCATGAATAAGACCGAGTACAGAATATCAATGAAACTAATGGTATGTCAGCAAGAAACGACCACTCGGGTCTCAACAGTAACGGCGTGAAGCCCTAACATGATATCTAGCATGTTTTACAACATATTTACTTAAGCACATGATAGAAACACGGATATAAACAAGAAAGAGTTATTAAGCGGTGCCATGGAATGAACCAGGCCACAGTTCTCACGGTGCACGCCCGCACGCCCGTCAATTGGCATTTGTGTCACCTCAGTACTAATCACATAACACATAGTTCGAGGTTTCAAACCCTCAGAAACAAGTTTGGAAGCGTTACTTACCTCAAACCAAGCCAAATCCTACTCCGCTACGCCTTTGCCTCTGGAATCAGCCTCCAAAGATCCCGAATCTAACCAAAAGCAGTACAATGCAATCAATATAGGCCAAGGGATCAATTCCATATGAAAAATCATCAAATTATACAAAAATCCCGAAATTCACCCAAACCCGGCCCCTGGGCCCACGCCTAGGAATCCGACAAAAATCACAAAACTAGAAAGCCCATTCACTCACGAGTCCATTGTCACACCTCCTTTTTACACACCTACCCCGAAGGATAATGTATAAGGGAATTTTTCCATTTAAAGTGACATTATTCGAAATGGGATTATTTATTTATTTTTAGAGTCGCCACTTGGGATAAGATTGGCTTTTGGTGTCCCAAGTCACCGGTTTAACTTGAATCCCAAATCGAGGAAAAATTTCGACTTCCCAATTGGAGTCTGCGAACCAGAAATTCTGAATAAGGAATTCTGTTGACCGAGGGAAGGTGTTAGGCACCCCCGGATCCCGTGGTTCTAGCACGGTCGCTTAAATTATTATAAATGGCTAAAATCTGATTTTTCTTACATGCTCCAACCTATAATGCAATTTTAAGATTATTTGCCGCTTTTAGTTGATTTTTTAAGAAAGTGAACGTCGTTTAAAAAAATATGTTTTCGGATCACGTCACATGAAATGCACCCGGATCCTCGACACATTTTTATTCAACGTTTTTGGATTTGGATTTGGGTCGCATAAAATGCACACCCGTATTTAGGAAGGTAAAATTATTGAAAAAGCACGCCTAAAGCGACTAACGTATTATTATCTTTGCGGGAGGCCGTGAAATTCGCTAAACGGCACGTCCCGAATTCTAAGTATTTTTAATTAAGCATTTAATGAGGGCCCCGCGATTTATGTGTTTTGTTTGGCGAGGCTGATCTCACTTTTATTATTTAAAGGCCAACTTAAAGCAAACTAAGATTTTCTATTTATTTTGTCTCTAAAAGGGCTTAATTAATTTACATTTATAAATTCGGGCCTCGAGTTCAAATCCGAATTCAAACAAAAGGGAGAACCCTCTTAATTTGAACCCGCTACCTAACTCGAAAGCCTAAATTCATATTGTAAATTAATTCCCATATTCCTAATATAATTTTTTAAAGGGTTTTTGACTTCTAGCATTTTTGGGCCTAAAATTGGCCCTAAACAGATTCAGCCCTGCTCGTGCAAAGAAAACTGCCCAGACGTGGGCCTTGCACAAACGAAAATCAGGCCCAAGACCTGTCCAAATGAAGGCCATCGGATTTGGCTATGAAAGAGTCAGGTCCAATATAAAATTGAGTCCTAGAGTACTAACCACAACTGGGTTAACCAACTGGTGAACAAATGAACAGTTTCGAGCTTATTCAAATCAAATCATGCTGGTTGTAATCCAACTTACATTCAGTTCATACGTACACCGATAAACACAGATACCTTTATTCTGGAGGTGTCAATAGCCAAATAATTTCATTTAATTGCATGTAAACTACAAGACTCACTTGACTTCATATTGCTATGCACATATATACTTTTTTCCAGAGTTTAATCAGGCCTACGCGTTCTATCACTGGTAATATAACTGAACTACACGGCTGTCCTACATATTCACTTGCTCACATAGTGTTAAATAATCTCCTCATTCATTCCTGGAATTCATGACATCAACTACAACTTGAAACATGATAATAAACCTAACTAATCATGGAGCATGATATCTTACTGCTTTGTATTACTAAGGTTGACACAAATGAAACAAATGAAAGGAAAATGGAGGCCTGCCTACAGCCCAAGTCTTAGTCAGTTAATCCAATGGAAACAATCCTAATGAAAACATAGCAGTCTGTAGTCCATTGTTTATGTTAGTACAAAACCAGAACTAAACTACACTAGACAAATACATGCAACAAACAACATTTATCTAATTACAGAACTGATCTAACAAGCAGGTATCAATGAAGCAAATTCATTCTATTTCCAACTTGAAGGTTACATCAAGGTAGATCCAAGTGTGTACCTGGGCAATGAAACAAAAGAAGAGAAGAGGTGATCAGCAGCAGATTTGAGTTTGCAAACAAGCTCAAACAGCAACACAGAGCAGTAGAGGATTCAGTTATAACCCAGCAGCAGTATTGATTGACCCGGACCAATTTTAACCCTTAGTTCACTCGAAAAAAAAAGCTTGAATACACCTCAAACCCACTTGAAATTAACCCAGTAACACTCAGAAGGATTCAGCATTCAGATATTGAGCTAGAAAGTGTAAATCAACAAGTAAAATCTCAAATAACCTAAGGTTTTCAATGTAACATTTTTTTTTGATTTTTGAAAGTTTTCTGTTGTTTTTGGATTTTTTGGGCAGAAATTCAGATCTAGAAGAAAATTTGAACTATATGAATGCAGGTTTTTCACTTCCTTAGGTTTTGAAGTTCAAATTTGAACTTCAGAACTTTAGAATTGGATTTTGGGAGAAAATTAAAAGCTGGAATGTTTTTTGGGAATTTTTCAGAATGTAAAACTTGTGAATGAAGGCAGAATACATGCCTTTTATAGGCAAACATTAGGGCAACATTCAAATTTTTCCTTTACACCTTCTAGTCCCTTATTAGTTTTCAATTTTTAGCTTAAAGTCCTCAAGGGACTGACTTCTTACCCAAGTTATACCACTAAATTTCTGAAACAACAATTGGGGTCCTATTTTAGAAGTTTCTAGAATATTCTAGTCTGTTAATGCAAGATTCCTTTTATTAAAAACCTATACTACCCTTGAATTAGTTCTGAATTACTAACTATTGTTAACTAATCCCCAGCACTTTAAACTCGGTCAAAAAATGACCATAGTTAACTAAAAGCCCTGGAGTGTTCAGCTATAACCAAACAAATTTAATTATAATAGAAACCTAATAATTGAACTAATCAAATCACCTAACTAATCATGAAATTATATCTAACAATTAGTAGACTAACAATTAATGGCAACCAAACTTGAAGCTAAAATCAAATTAACAGTAGCAATCATGGATGATTTAATCGAAACCAAACACAAAATCAACTAAAAATAAAATCAAAACAGAACAGAAATTAAACAAAAACTAAAACCAAAACAGAATCAATAGAATTAAAATAAAACCTAAAATTCTAAGTCAATCAACACGACTAATGATAACGAGTCATTCAATTAGGATCAAACCAAATAAGAACAAATATCTAAACTATACTATTACAATCAGGACCCTAATCATAGAAGAACAAAAGTCAGAATCGCGAACGAGAGAAAAACATAAAGTAAAAGAAAAGATGAAATACCTCCAATTCTCGAATCAAACTCGCATTAAGGCTAACTTCCGGAGTGATTTGGGATTATAATTGTCCTTAACCATGTGTTTTCATGAGAAAACACATGATTAAGGGCTATTATAACCCCCAAAATCAAAAAGCCCCAAAACATTGAGCAATTAGGGTTCTGGGTTATTTGCGATCTAAGATTCAAACCGATTGAGGAAGATTTGAAGCCTATTGACTGTAGATTTGGAAGGAGGAGGGTGAGGAGAAGTCTTGGTGTAATTTTGGACTGGTTTGGGGTGACCGCCGCCGGACGCAGCGGAGGCGGCGATCACGGTTTGCATTATTCGAAGAGTTGGAAGGTGATTTGAGGAAAAGTATGGCCGGATTCGTAATGAGGGGGCTGGGACAGTGTAGTGGTGTAAATTTGGGTGTCATTGGACGATCGCCGCCGGCGGAGGCGATTTCCGGCCGGCGGTAGACGGTGGGGGACGGTGGTGATGTTAGGGGTGTTCTGAGACGACGAACGAGGGGTAGGGGGGGAGTTAGGACACTTATATATATCAAACATCCTAGTTAGTTCTGGACCGTTGGATTGATGAGATCCAACGGTCATGATTCACAGGTCATGAAACGACGTCGTTTTGTATATGGGGGTCTGGACCGGGTTAGTGGGGATTTGGGCTTAAACTGGGGACCGGATTTGGGGGTTTTGGGCATTTGGGCTAGGATTAAAGAGTGGCCCAAAGCTGGCAGCCTATTTAACCTTTTATTTTAATTTCTTTTTCATTTGTTTTCTTCTTTTCTTTTTTTATTTATTATTTTCTGATTGTATTAAATGTAAAAATAAAATTAAAAAAACAAAAGACCCAAATTGACTCTAAAATTATACCAAAATTAACTAATTTCTAATTTAAAAGAAAATTTAAGACAAATCCTAAAAATTAAAAGTAGAAATGCAAAGAACCATTTTTGTTATTTTCTTTTTTTTTACAAAATCATGCAATTAATTCCTAAAATTCAAATAATAAAAGAAAAATCTTAATTCTAAGGAATTTTATAGGAGTAATTTAAGCGTGGCCAAAATTACGTGCTCACATCCATACATACAAGATTTATCAAAATCCGACTTCATTTGACCCCTCAAATCCTCAATCAAAACTCTCCAAAATCTCAAGCCCTAACCCCTCATTTTCACCCTTAATCACCACTAATTACATGATAAAACCATGGGAAATTACCATAAACACGAGTATTAGGGCTCAAATTACTCGCCTCAATGAAAACCCCTTTGAATCCCTCTTCAAAGTGCTCCCTAAAGCTCCAAATACGGATAAAAATGGTGGAAGGTAGCCCAAAATTCGCGAAGCCTCCCTTTTATGCATTCTGACGAGTCAAATAGTTCTAAATAAAAGCAAGTCGACTAAGATATAGGTTATCTAAACTCTTTTTGAGGTTGAGCAATTATGAGAGATGTTCAAAAATTCTAATAAGGGTAAGCAGCAAAAGATAATCATAACTTCAATTAAGGCTAAACAATTATAGGATGAGATAATAATAATTTCAATTAAAGATAGGCAGTTTATGAAAAATATAGCATGACGGTAGAAGAGGTAAAATCTTCAGTTAAGTCAAATAAGAGTCAAGTAGGCAATAAGAGTGAATCCTAAAGCAATAAATTCTAATTTAAGCATATAGATGTGAAACTAGCAGGTAGGAACTCAATCATATCAAGAACAACTCCATACACAGTGAAAATAAGGACCTAAGAACCCTAAAAGGCCAAGTATTCACAAATAAGTCCGAGCACGCACTCGCCACCTCGCGTACACGAACTACAATCAACATAGAAGACTCAAATCCTAAGGGGAAGTCCCCCACTCAAGGTTAGGCAAGATACTTACCTCAAAGACGACAAAGCGATACTCTAAAATGCACTTCTCGGGTGGAAAGATCTCCGAACGGCTCAAATCTGACCAAATTAACTTCAAAGCACAAATAAAACTCATAAGAAGCTATTCCAGATCATTAAGTCTCAATCTTTAACAAAATCCAAAAATCTTTCCAAAAGTCGACCCTCGGGCCTGCACCTCGGAATCCGACAAATTTTACAAAAACTGAATACCCATTCCGTTACGAGTTCAACCATATAAAAATCATCAGATTCCGATACCATTTGGTCCCTAAAATCATGATTTTTCATTTTAGAAATTTTTTTCAAAAACCAACATTTCCTCAACCCAAAACACAAAATAAATGATAAAATAAAGATAAAATCATGGAATAGGTTAGATTCTAGGTGAAGAACACTTACCCAATAAATTTGCTTGAAAAAACCCAAAAGAAGCTCCCAAATCCGAAGTCCAAAACTCAAAATATGAAGAAAAATAGCCAACCCTCGATTTAAAGGATTCTGCGAGGACTTCCGCACCTGCGACCAACCGCACCTGCGCTCCACTTTGCTTCTGCGCCCAAGGATCCGCTCCTGTGGCACCGCGCGTGCGCTCCAATATAATTCTCCGCATCTACGGAGACTGCCAAAACCAGCTCCTCTGTTACCTGCGCCTCCTCCTTCGTACCTGCGACCATCGCACCTGCGCCCAGTGTCCGCATGTGCGATTACACCAGAACTCAGCCTCCCCAAAACCATGTAAAATCATCCGCAACTCGTCCGAAATACACCCGGGGCCCTCGGGACCCCGTCCAAGCATACCAACAAGTTTCACACCCCAACACGGACCCGCTCGAGGTCTCGAATCACATCAAACCACGACGAAACTACGAATCACACCATGAATCGAGCTTATGAACCTTCAATCTTCCAACTTCTAAAACTCGTGCCGAAACCTATCAATTCAACCCGGAATGACACCAAATTTTCCAGATGAGTCCCAAATGAGATCACGGAGCTGCTCCAACTCTCAAAATTGCATTCCGACTTCGACCCCGATATCACAAAGTCAATTGTGGGTCAACTTCTCCATTTTCCCAAACTTCAACTTTTCCAACTCTCGCCGAAATGCCTCAAATTACCCTACGGACCTCCAAATCCGAATCCGGATGCACGCCTAAGTCCCAAATCACCATAAGAAGCTGTTGAAATCATCCAAAACCCATTTCGGAGCCATTTACACAAAAGTCAAATTCCGATCAAATTATCACCGCTTAAGCTCCAAAACTAGATTCCTTCCTCCAATTCGACTCTGAATCATTTGGTAACTGAATTCAACCATGCATGCAAGTCGATACACATAATATAAAGTTGTTCAAGACCTTACGTCACCGAACAGAGCTTAAATTCTCAAAACGACAGGTCAGGTCATTACAGAATGGCTTTTTTGGATCTAAAACCCCTAATAATCCAGAAAATAGTATTAATCGTCAGAACAATTAGGGGTAGTATCCTTCTTTTTGCTCCTTCTCATTGAAGGGTGAGTATTGTTTCTGTGCCTTTTGCCATTTTTCCTGGTTTCACTTCTTCTTCTTCTTGTCATATGTTGCTGTTCTTCATTGTGGTTTTGAAAGTCAAGGTCCTCATTTCTCACCTCTTTTTGACGGTAAGGGTGTTCAATCATTTGAAGATTGTCTGTGTTATCTTCTACCAGCTTAGAGTTGTCTCTATCTTTCTTGTTCCCGTATAGATCCACAACCAACTGCAATCCAGGTTGGTTCCTTATTTCAGTAGGAACAGTAGATGAGTTAGTGTCACAACAGTATTGTTCAAGATTATCTTTCTCCTCTATCCTAACTTCCTGATTGCTATTCTGCCTGGGGTTGTTCTGAGCTAGCTGCTCCTCTTTTGTGTTAAGATCATCCTCCTTAGTTATTTTATCATTGTTGTTGAGATCAATGTCATTGCCTTGATCTAGGTGTTGGACTTTGCCATGATTAACAGGCTAAAAATACTCTCCTCTATAGCCTGCTTAGACAATCATTCTGCTTGGAAATAGTTCTTTCCTTTTGTTACTGCTCTGAACAGGTTTCAAGAGCAATTTGCTTTTCTTTTTCAACATCTTTTTTGTCTTCTTCCTCTTGTTCTTCTTACTGGTATTATCAGGTTTAGTTTCCTCCCTATTCTCTTTTTGCTGATTTTGATCACTCTCCAAGCTTGGAGAGTTGTGATTCTCCCTGTTATCATTGACAGCTTGTTTGCTTGCTTCTATCACACTGTCCAATTGTGTTTCTTTGTCCAGTTCTATTCGATCATCTTCTTCCTTTTCTTTTGCTTTCTTCTTTTCAAGAACCCTGCAGTTAATCATATAGTATCCTATCTTTCTACAATGCTTACAATAATTAGGAACCCCTTCATACTCCAATTTTTGCGTGTAGCCCTTGAGAGGAGATTCCTCAAATTTTTGACCAACAAAAACACTTTGTGGCAGAGGTTTAAGTAGTATCCTCCTCTTTCTCGTGACGGATAGAATTCGGAGATGAACTTGACAAAGATGTAATCATGTTAGCATAAGAGGGTTTCCCTTGAAAATTCTCGTTCGATTTGGAGGCGGATTACTCAATTTTATTATAGGGTAAACCGTTAACCCGTTAAGAATTTTTATATTTATACTTTTAGTACTACTTGAAACACTAAATCCCTAATTTCTCAATTCAACACTGGTAGCAGTTGTCTCCCTCAATAGCCACCTCTTCAAAGTCAAACATGGATTTGGTCAGACATGGATTACATGTCCAATGGTTTTTTCAATGAGATGAGAAAGAGATTTGTTTGCGCATTAGTTAACTAACTTGTTTTCCTCGTAAAAATAATTTTTATCTCAATTGAGTTGTTAATTTTGTTAGCATATACTTGACCCAAAAATAGTTGTAGAATAAAACTGTTGAATTTATATTTTATGAGGTCAATAGCAGTCGGTTCGAATCAAAACATAGTCGAATGAATGGTAGGATTAAACAAAATGAGCAATAAATAAAATCATTAAACAAAAGAAAGAATGATGTTATTGAGCTTCGTTATGAGCTACAGTGCTTGCAAAGTAAAGATCGATCGCCAGGCAAGAAATACAATAATAGCCTTTAGTAATGAGTAAGTTTGGTCGTCTCCGAATTACAAACGGCGACCAAACTTACTCATTACTTGCCGGTTGTGGAAGAAGTATCTAGCGTATAGTGGATGTAAATGGATCCCTAATATCTATCTCAGAGTCAGTTGAAGACCCCGAGCTGTTGCTTCATCAGTGGATCCCCGGAACAAACTTCACCAAGACATTGTTCCCGTCTCCCCCAGAAAGTCAAAAATATTTCACCTAGGTACAGAGTTCCGTCGCATGTTTATCCCTGGGATAAGCTTATCCCAAACAATATCGTTATGCAATATAACCTATCCATGTGTCAAAGCATGATTTTATTAGTACATTCTTCATACACTCTCTTGTAAATGTATTGCTAATACATATATTATTATTATTTCATTTTCTATCCCTTGTAAAAGAGAATGGTCGGCATAAGTTATACTGGTTTAATACTCCCTTTGTTTAATTCTGAAAATAATAACATCGCATTAGTTATACCAAAGAATCAAATGTTATATTAATTAATTATATAAAGATTGAATTAGTTGTGCGACCTTTTGCCTTATCCTTAACACATGCTAAGACATAGGTAGGATTGTTCAAAATCTAATCGTAATCGTTAACCGAATCGCAAAATTTACTTATTGGTATCGGGGTAATGGTTGGTGAACCGATTGAAATTTTATAATTAACGGCTAAATGATTTGGGGCGGATCACTCAATTTTCTTATCGAATAAACCGTTAACCCATTAAGAATTTTTATATATATACTTTTATCTCTATGCATATAAAGTACTATTGAAACACTAAATCCCTAATTTCTCAATTCAACACTGGCAGCAGTTGTCTCCCTCTATAGTGAGCTCCTCAAAGTTCAAACATGGATTTGGTCAGACATGGATTACATGTCACATGGATTTTTCTATGAGATAAGAAGGAGATTGGTTTGTGCATTAGTTAACTAACTTGTTTTCCTCGTAAAAAATAATTTTTCATTCAGTTGAGTTGTCAATTTTTTTTATTCATACCACATACTTATTTACTCTCCTTGGTACTGGATATTGCATGTCACATGGATTAGAATGCATTATATAAATAAATTTGGACCTAAATTTTTCCTTATGTTATAAATAGTATTTTATTTATGATAAATGTCTATATTTTAGAGAGATTGTAGGGATTTTACTTGGTGTCTAAGTCACTCTTTCCCTATAAATAGAAGGGTCATATTCCATTGTAATTGATCCCAAAATCAATAAGAATTTCCTCTCTCTACTTTTCTGTGCATTACTCTTCTTCTTTTATTGTTTTATAACATGTTATCAGCACGAGACTCTAACCAATTGAGTAGAAGCTTTGGGATTGAGCATAATTATTGTCAATTGTTCAATGAACTTCCTTCATGATTAAATTCTGGATTTAAGGTAAATATTTTACTTTATTTTTCTCTTTTAAATTTTTGACATTCTATAATTCAATTTTAAACACAAGCAAAGACGATAAATTTTAATTGTAACTCTAATGGAGTTTGAAATAAATTATAACCATCCAAAATGGTAAAATTTCTATGTCTTGCCATGATCTAAATTCATGTATGATTGCGGGCAAAGAATTGAAAACCCGTCCCATTGAATTTGCTTCATTCTTATTCCCTTAAGAGAATATGATAGCAGTATGTGATATATCGGAAAGAAGACAAAACTATTAGCATGAATGTATCAATGAATGTGGACGTGGCAATAGAAGAAATTATAATCGTCATCATTGTGGTAATGAGAACAACAAGTATTCTCAAAATAATCCTTCACTATGTGAAAGTAATATTTGTCATCGATTTGACATGAGATTTTGTAAAGCACATATAGATGATTATGGTCTATTCATGATGTGAATGTGACAAAGATTTATGAATACATATTCATTCTTGGAAGAATATGAGCATGCTAGTGGTATATACCACACTCACCTCTAGAAGGAGGTTTGAGAGGAAATAAGAAAATAATGTCATTATTATGGCATGAATGGTCATTGGTCACACACCTATTGCACGCCAAAATATTTTGGTAATGTTATTATTAAAGAATAACATTAATGCAAGAAACATATCTTGCATATAATTTTGACCATAACCATAATGGTATAACTTTCTCTTTAAAAGAGATATTCACCATATGGATGTTGATGAATATGTGGTAGTACCAAATTAATTGAGAGCTCTGGAAGAGCCAATTATTACTCTTTTGGAGGAATAAAATTGATTATCAATAAGGCATTGTGTTGTAATAAGTCTCAAAGAAACTTAGTTGAGTTTCTAAAGTATTCGTGAAAGCGGTTGGTCATATTGAGACAATAAATAAAGGAAAGATTTAATATCTTCTAGTACTACAACTTGTAGCGGGCTAATATGTATGTGAAAAGTTACCTGCTTCATTCTCCAGTTTGTACTGCACAAATAAAAGAATACCACAATAAAGTGGATGTTTATTGATATAAAAACTCATATCATAATAAACTTGAGTTTATTGATAATTGCACACGTTATGGTGTAAATCTGAAGTTTATCAATATTGATAATTTATTCAGTTGGCATAATTGGTTTAGCCATATCAATTTAAGTATGATGTACAAAAATATTAGAGAATTCACATGGGTAAATATTAAAGAACTAGATTTAATTTATTGTCTAGTTCTCTACTTCTTTTTTATTGTCTATTTAATTTAGCCGATAAACCGCCCGATAACCACCCGATAATTGCTAATCCGATACCAATCTGCCTGATGTCTTATTGGTTAGCTAGCGGATTACTACATTTACAAACTGATAACCGATAAGCAAAACCGTTAAGCTTAAATATCCGCTCGATAAGCACCCTTATAGCCTGTTTGGCCTAGCTGCAAAAATCAGCTTATTTTGAGAAGTGTTTTTTCTCAAAAGTGTTTTTTTCAAAAGTACTTTTGGTGAAAAGCAGTTTGTGTTTGACTAATTAATTTGAAAAGCACTTCTGAGCAGCAATTAGTATTTGACCAAGCTTTTAAAAACTGTTTCTAAGTGTATTTCTCTCAAAAGTGCTTTTCAAAAAAGTGCTTTTGGAGAGAAGCTATTTTTTTCTGCTTCTCCAAAACCGCTTCTGCTTCTCCTCAAAAGCACTTGTTTTCTTCTTCTAAAAGCTTGGCCAAACACTGTAATTATGAAGAAAAAACACTTCTTTTTTTTTTTTTTTGCAGAAGTTTGGCCAAACAGGCTATTAAACATAGAAGTGTATATAGGTACCAGAATATATGATGGACTTTGAAGATGTCAACGGTCTAATGTAGGAGTTGAATTAGTATGAAAATGGGAGCCTGTCAATCGATTAATAAACATATGGTACATGTGATTTGATCTTTTTTTATTTCGGTTTTCAGCTTATGGCATTATACTTTACGATTTGGTAATGCGCCATCTCAACTAAATTTTCTATATATACGTTCATTATAATATAATCACATCAATCTGACATTCCTTGAACAGATTTAGAAGAAGTCCAAAATAACAAATGTAGCAAAGAAAAGAAGGTTCTAAGAGCGATAATGCTTGGTATGTATGACTTGAACAAATGAATTCTCCCATTTGACGAATACTTAAAAGCAAAAAAAACAAAAAAGTGAATTCCTTTTGCCCACTGAAATATAATTAAGGGGAAAATCATTTATTCTATATGCACTTATGTAGCCAATGCGTTCATGGTAAGGGATAAGAGACAATTATGTATACAGTTAATTAATTCCTTTTGCCCACTGGTAATTAATGAGTTGGGGACATTCAACTATTCATCATTAATATTACTCTGCGTCAAACTTAAGAAAGAAAGGAATACTGAAACACCATCTAGTTGGATGTAAATTTTTAAAATCAATATTATTGGTCCAATAATTTGAGTTCCTAATGATCAGCGTCGGCTGAAGGGCAAAGTAACCCAAGCAGTGGCTTTAGGCCCCAAATTTGGGGCGAGGGGGATCTTTCATGTACTAGTAATTTTAGTTAAAATAGCACGGGCTAGTCAGTTGTCGGACTGGCCATTTAAAAATAGCCAGCGTTTGCAAAGTCATTAAAAAATAGTCACTATTTTGCTGCAACACGAAAAGTTCCAGTATAATATACTGGAGATCAGTGCACCTGTGCATGGACTTCCAACATATTATGCTGGAACTCCAACACGCGGAAAGTTCCAATATATTATACTGGAACTCCAGTATATTATACTGGAACTCCAGTATATTATACTGGAATTCCAGCACAAGTATACTGGAGTTCCAGTATACTTATGCTGGAACTCCGATATATTAACTGGAGTATTTTTCCGGATTTTGAATAGTGTTTTTGTTCAGATTTATCTTTACATGAAAAGTGGCTAAATTTTGATTACTTTTTGAAACACTGGATATTTTTGAATGAACACTTGTAAATCTGACTATTTTTGAATTTCTCCCGTAATTTTATGAATTAATTTTTCATATACAAAATTAAAATTTAGGCTTATTTTCAAATTATATAGCGTGAAAGGAAATATTACAAGTAGAAGATAAGACTCTAATGGATATACTCAATAAAATAACAAGACTTCATTTTTTTTTCTAATGCTTATATTCCTTATAGAATAAAGTATTACTATAACAATTGTATCCGGGGAAAGAAGTTTTTCCAAATTAAAATTGACAAAATCTTGCATAGGATCAATAATGTCTCACGGGGAGCTAAATAGATCAGATTAGCAGTATTATTAGTTGAAAAAAATTATTAGAATAACTCAATTATAAAAAAATTATTAACAATTTTGCATCTAAAAAAGTTAGAAAAAACACTTCAATCAAATAAAAAATGAAGGCCTCTGTTTTAGGCCACCAACAATGTTGAGCCGCCCCTACTAATGATATATAGGAGTTAGAGTACCAAAACAGTTTTGTGTTAATCAATAATTGGAAAGATAGACACGTTATGCCCTCATGGCACACATCAAACATCAAACATCAAACATCAAACTGTCTATGAAGCTGCTACCCCTATCATTACATTGCGTTACATCATATCTTACGTACCTATCATTCATATACTCCAGGCTTCATTGCAAGAAAAGGGACTGATTGGGGAAACAACTAGTCAACGGGTGAAAAGAACTAGTCAATGGTATACACTCTTCAGAGAATCATCAATAAGAATTCCTTTTACTTTTTCTTCATTGCTATTATATTGTCTTCATTTACAATTACTAAGTCTCGTTTGTCTATTTTCATTAGTAAAAATCAGTTTAATTGGAGTGAATCAAACGCTTGTGGCGTTAGCAGTCTCTATTTCACTACAGGATTTGCGAATAAATGCTGGGTTGCGCCACCTTGAATGGCGTGAGACGCATGTGGGGAGACTCGCACGTACGGTTTTTAGGGGGATCTGGTCGAAAAACAGGCCGATATCCACCCGACTAGAGGGCCACTGAAAAATTAATTGAGTATAAAACTTATCTTCAAGCTTTATCTTATTCTGATCGTTCAGAGAGGGGTTACTGGATATATAAATTTAATTGATTTAGCCTGACAATAAAATTTTAGTCCATTACTCAAATGGTCACTCAACTATCCCAAATTATCTCCTAAAGTCACTTTTCTTTCGTTTGTAACAACAAAGTCACTCAACTATGCCTATTGAACTCAGAAGGTCACTCAACTAGATTTTTCAAATTTTGGATTGCCAAATACCTATTTTACCCTCTAAATTATAAATATTTATCTTCTTTTTATTTTTTTAAAACTTTTTAATATTATAATTTTTTCCTTTTTAATTACATTATGGACTTACCTATAGAATAAATATATATTATTTATAAATTAACAAATAAAAAGTTTATAAATATTTATCTTCTTTTGAATTTTTGTTGTTAATACTAAAAAGTTATAAAAAAATAAAAAAGAAGATAAATGTTTATAATTTAGAGGGTAAAATAGGTATTTGACAATCCAAAATTTGAAAAATCTAGTTGAGTGACCTTCTGAATGTAATAGGTATAGTTCAGTGACTTTGTTGTTACAAACGAAAGAAAAGTAATTTTAGGAGATAATTTGAGTTCACTGACCATTTGAGTAATTGATTCTAAAATTTTAGATTAAACAATAAATGAGTTTGAATTATTTTGATGCGTGGAAGTTAAAGAATTCTAGTATAAATAAAATGAACTGTGTCAGATGATAAGGACATATGTGATACAATCTACTACAGTAATTCTAATGGGGGCCTTCAGTGACTAATTTTGCAGAGTTCAAGAGCATATTTGGATCTTTTCCCAAGAAATAATGAAGGATTTTCTCTTGGGAGAATGATGAAAAATTTTTGAGGATTTTTGTCTAAGTACATATACTAAATAAGCTTAGGCTGATGAGAACTTTCATATTTTTACAGTTATTTAAATTCAGGAAAGTAGCAACTTTCAAATTTTAAAAGGTATCTTCATTATTGAGATCAATTAACCGTAAAAGTTAAAAGCTGTCACTTTCCATAACTAAAAGCACCAAGTGTCTCTTCGCCTAATATCCAGGTAGTAAGTGGAAATTGCTCATCAAAATTGAGAAATATTTCAACTCATTCCACCAAACCCAAATTCCTACAATTAATACGCCAAATAAAACGTTTAAATGTATAGAGTAATACTATAATTTTTCAACAAAAAATAAAAAGCACAATAGTACTATTTTATATATGTATTTTATAGAAACTAACTAGACTTTAGTGATGGAAAAAAATGTGCAGAAAACTAAACGCAGAGACCATTAAACATTTCGTTATACAGAATACATGTCATAGTTCAAAATTCTTCTACTTCACCTCACTCCTTAGACCAAAACGAAAGGTAGAAAGGTATGTTAGTAAACTGTATTTGTAAAATAATTTTAAAGAAGATAAAATACCATATAAACAGAATGTAAAAGAAACAGAATTTAATCCGAGCCCACTGAATTCACAGTATTTCCTTAAGGAATTTAATCCCCTCCTAGTACCCAAGATTGTTGATTATTTCCTCCCAGGATAGAACGAATTACACACTGGTGTAGCGGCACTTCAAACCCCACTGTTTCAGCGAACACAAAGATCGGTAGCAAATCACACTTACTATTGCTTTCTTTGTAGTTAAAATAATGCAAAAGAAAGGAGGAGAATTCAGAAATTCATATGGAAAATCTGAGAGAATGAGTTGCTATGTATAGCCAATATGATGAGTTCAAATTGAAGAGGTGCAATTCTTCAGAAGGGCTATCATGACCATTTACGCAAATGGACATAACATAAATGTCTATTTACGCAACAATAAAACGGGAATTCAAAACCTTATTTTCCGTTACAAAAACGGAAAATGGACGGGAAGGAAACTTAATTTTCCGTTACAAAAAACGAAAAACAGACGTTGAGGAAACGGATAATTAATAATATTACGTTAATATTTCCTATTAACAAATAAATTCGATCAAAAAAATTTATCAATCAATCATTTGACCAAATTCAAATCCAAATCCAAATCTGAAGCCGAAGTTGAGCGACGACAACGGCGCGAGGCTTGCCTTCTTCTTAACTCTTTAAGAGCTGGAAGAAGAGCAATTGTATATATACCCATCACAAATCTTTTCCTCTTCCATTTCCCTTTGTCAAGGAGAGAAACTCAAATATTTCATTTTCCCTCCATTTCCCATTCACCCTCTTTTAAGTTTATTTTAGCTTAAAAAACTCAACAATCCCCCACATGAATGGGAAATGACTATATCACGGAAATATGCATGAAAAACTGTGTGATTCGCAAGCAAGGATTGATCGCATCTGGATAAGTAGGTTTTCCTTTGAACTTTCCGTAGTGAACTTATGTCGGATATACTCGGTCAATCGATAGATTTGATATCTTTGAACCGTCAAGCTTTGTGTATACCTAGACAACCATAAGTCACACAATCAACCCTTAACCGTCTTTGGTTCTCATTGTTGTGTTCGTTTCAGTCATGAACATCGTCGGGTTTCATAAGTGCATAGAGAATTGTCCTTACAAAAGTCTCCTTGAAGCGGCTAACACTTTACACTTACATAGGTGATTCCTAAACGCGTCATCCTGTAGATACACTATTTGATATACCCCGTATCAAATTTAGAAAGTACTAAAAATCCTTAATGCTAACTCCTTGGTACTGAACATTGTCACATCACAAGAATGGACCAAAATTTTAGTTGACAACGTTGAACCGTTATTAATGACTTTGTTTGATCTTCTTGAACCTAGATCTTGGGATCTCCAGTCTTCTAGGTAGAGTTACCGCCACAATAACTTGTTCTCGGCCATAGTCCCATTCCCCTCGATGATTTCTCAACTACCTCTCTAGTTAGGCCTTTTGTAAGTGGATCCGACACATTATCACTTGACTTTACGTATTCAATCGTGATAATTCCTCTAGAGAGTAATTGCCTAACGGTTTTATGTCTTCGTCGTATATGACGAGATTTACCGTTATACATAACGCTCCCAACTCTTCCAATTGCCGCTTGACTATCGCAATGTATGCGTATTTATGCCAACGGTTTGGGCCAAAATGGAATGTCTTCCAAGAAATTCCGAAGCCATTCAGCTTCTTCACCGGCTTTATCTAAGGCTATGAACTCAGCTTCCATTGTAGAGCGGGCAATACAAGTTTGTTTGCACGACTTCCAAGATACCGCTCCTCCATCAATAGTGAATACATATCCACTTGTGGACATAGAATCAGTTTAACCGGTGATCCAATTTGCATCACAGTATCCCTCAATCACCGCAGGATATTTACTGTCGCGCTAAGCAAAGTCCTGGGTATGTTCTAAATATCCCAAAACTCGTTTCATTGCTATCCAATGAGATTGAACTGGATTGCTCGTGTATCGACTCAATTTACTTATAGCACAAGCTATATCTGGTCGTGTACAATTCATGATATACATTAAGCATCCCAACACACGAACATAATCCAATTTTGATATGCTTTGGCCTTTGTTCTTTGCTAATGCAAGATTCACGTCAATTGGAGTCTTTGCAACTTTAAACCCTAAGTGCTTGAATATTCCAAGTACTATCTTAATATAATGAGATTGTGATAATGCCAGACCTTGAGGAGTCTTATGGATCTTAATCCCCAAAATTAAATCAGCAACTCCCAAGTCCTTCATATCAAACTTGCTAATTAGCATACGCTTAGTCGCATTTATGTTGGCAATGTCATTACTCATTATCAGCATATCATCCACATATTAGCAAACAATGACTATTTGATTTAGAACATTTTTAATGTACACACATTTATCACATTCATTTATCTTAAAACCATTTGACAACATTGTTTGGTCAAATTTTGCATGCCATTGTTTGGGTGCTTGTTTTAGTCCATAAAGGGACTTAACAAGTCTACATACCTTCTTTTCTTTACCTGGAACCACAAACCCTTCAAGTTGTTCCATGTAGATTTCTTTCTCCAAATCTCCATTTAAGAAGGCTGTCTTAACATCCATTTGATGAATTTCAAGACCATAAACTGCAGCTAATGCTACTAACATTCGTATGGACGTAATTCTTGTAACTGGAGGGTATGTATCAAAATAGTCAAGACCTTCTCGCTGTCTATACCCTTTGACTACAAGTCTTGCCTTATATTTATCAATAGTGCCATCATCTTTCATTTTCGTCTTAAAAATCCATTTAGAACCCAAAGGTTTATTTCCAGGAGGAAGAGCAACCAATTTCCATGTATGGTTGTTCAATATGGATTCTATTTCACTATTGACTACCTCTTTCCAAAATAATGATTCCGAAGAAGACATAGCTTCTTTAAATGTTCGAGGCTCATTTTCTAATAAGAAAGTCACAAAATCTAGTCCAAATGAAGTAGACGTTCTTTGACGTTTACTACGTCTTGGATCCTCCTAATTAAATGTACTTTCTTTTGTTTCTTCCCGAGGACGTTTAGATCCTTCACCAATCGACTCACATTCCTTTTTATATAGATATATATTTTCAAAGAACTCAGCATTATCTGATTCTATAACCGTATTATTATGAATGTTGGGATTTTCTGATTTATGAACCAGAAATGGATATGCTTTACTGTTGGTCGCATATCCTATGAAAACACAATTGATGGTTTTCGGTCCTATTTTTACCCTTTTGGGTTTAAGAACTTGCACTTTTGCCAAACACTCCCACACCTTGTAATAATTCAAGTTGAGCTTCCTCCTTTCCATTTTTCATATGGAATCGATTGCGTTTTGCTATGGCGTACTCGATTTAGTATCCGGTTAGCCGTAAGAACGGCTTCCCCCCACAAGTTCTGTGGCAAACCAGAACTTATCAACAATGCGTTCTTCATCTCCTTTAATGAAAGATTCTTTCTTTCCGCAATCCCATTGGATTGGGGCGTGTAAGGGGCCGTTGTTTGATGAATAATATCATATTCTAAACATATTTCTTCAAAAGGAGATTCATATTCACCACCCTTATCACTTCTTATCATTTCGATTTTCTTCTTAAGTTGCGTTTCAACTTCATTTTTGTATTGCCTGAATGCGTCTATTGCTTCATCTTTACTATTAAGTAAGTAAACATAGCAATATCGAGTACTGTCATCAATAAAAGTTATGAAATACTTCTTTCCACTGCGAGATGGTATTGACTTCATGTCGCAAATATATGTGTGAATTAAATCTAAAGTATTTGAATTCCTTTCAACTGAATTATAAGGATGTTTAACATACTTAGATTCCACACATATTTGACATTTTGATGTCGCATTCAAACTTAGTCAATACTTCCAAGTTAATCATTTTCCGCAAGGTTTTATAATTGACATGGCGCAAATGTATATGCCATAAATCATTTGACTCAAGCAAGCAAGAAGAAGCTGAAATTTTATTATTCTCAACTACCATTACATTCAGCTTGAAAAGGCCCTCCGTGAGATAACCTTTTCCTACAAACATTTCATTCTTACTTATTACAACCTTATTAGATACAAAAACACATTTAAACCTGTTCTTAACAAGAAGTCCAGCAGAGACTAAGTTCTTCCTAATCTCGGGAACATGAAGGACGTTGTTCAGAGTCACCACCTTGCTAGAAGTCATTTTCAAAAATATCTTCCCACATCCTTCAATTTTGGCCGTTGCAGAATTTCCCATAGAAAGCGTCTCTTCGGGTCCAACGGGAGCATATGTAGCAAACATTTCTCTAACGGCACAAACATGGCGAGTGGCTCCAGAATCAATCCACCACTCCTTAGGATTTCCCACCAGGTTGCATTCAGAAAGCATATCACACAAGTCATCAACATCTCCGTGTTTTTCGACCATGTTTTCTTGACCCTTCTTCTTGTTTTTCTTTGGATCACAACAATCTGTATACTCGTGTCCAGCTTTCCCAGAGTCGTAGCAATTTCTATCGAATCGCTTCTTGCTTGGATTGTTTTTCTGTCCGGAAGACTTCTTCCTCTTTCTATTATTTTGAGGAGTATCCCCAACAATGTTTTCTCCCATTATTGTTGAGTTTCCACGGCCTCTCTTTTCAGCACCTTTGTTGTCCTCTTCGATTCTCAACCGAACAATGAGATCTTCAAGCGACATCTCCTTGCGTTTGTGTTTCAAGTAGTTTTTGAAGTCTTTCCACAAAGGAGGCAACTTCTCAATCATCGCTGCAACTTGGAATGCTTCATTAATGATAAGACCTTCAATGAAAATTCTGTTATTAAAAATAATAAATTTAATACTTTTGTGATGCCCAAAGGGTAATCTTATGTTTTAGAACTCAATTCCGTATTTCGAGATCTTCAAAACTTCATTTTATTCCTCCTTGATTTGCGTGCGCATTCCGGGCGTGTATCCGGAAAGCTTTTATGTGAATGATTTGTTGACTTTGGTCAATGTTTTCGGTAAACGGACTGGACCTATGTTCTGATGGTCCCAGTGGGTCCATAGTAAAATATGGGACCTGGGCGTATGCCCGTAATCAAATTCCGAGGTCCCTAGCCCGAGAAATGAATTTTTGATGAAAATTGTTAAACTGAAATTATAATGGTTTTAAGAAATTGGTTAATAGTTGATCTCGTTGGTATCAGGTCCGTACTTTGGTTCCGGAACCCGGTACAGGTCCGTTATGATATTTATATATCTATGAAATTTTGGTGAAAAACGGGACTGATTTGGCGTGATTCGGACCTTTGGTTGAGAAAATAGAAGTTTTGAAAATTTCATGCAATTTGGTGCTAAATTTGTAGTTCTAGGTGTTATTTGGTGATTTGATCATGCGAGCAAGTTCTTAGGATGTTTTAAGACTTGTGTGGATGTTTGGTTTGGAGCCCCGAGGGCTCTGGTGAGTTTCGGATAGGCTACGGAGTGATTTGGACTTAAGAAAATTGTTGGTATGCTTCAGGTCCGCAGACTTTGCAATTGCGAGGTCTGGCTCGCAAATGCGAGCCTCGCATTTGCAAAAAATGATCGTATTTGCGAAGCAGGGGAGGGGACTGGGTAGTTCGATTTTGCAAAGAGTTGACCGCATTTGCGGAAGTCCTGGTTCGCATTTGCGACTTGGACTTCGCATTTGCGATGGCAGCAGAAATGCTAGTTCGCATTTGCGATACTTTTCTCGCATTTGCGAGCTTCGCAAATGTGAAGCTCAGGACGCAAATGCGACATCTGCAGCTGATAAGTTCGGACTTAGACGGAAATTTTCATTCATTCTCCCATTTTTCAAAACCTAAACCTCAAGAGGCAATTTCTTCCCCAAATTATAGGTAAATGATTCTTAACTCATTTCTTTCAATCTTTTGCATCTTTTTACAAGATTTCATTATAGAATCTAGGGTGGAATTGGCTGTTTTGGGGTAGAACTTAGGAATTTCAAAATTTGGGGATTTAGACCTCAAATTGAGGTCGGTTTTGTAAAACCAATTATATATCAAGGCTCGGGGGTGAATGAGTAATCGGGTTTTGGTCCGGATTTCGGGTTCTGACCAAGCGGGCCCAAGGTCGACTTTTAACTTTCTGGAAAAATTTTGGGAAACTTATACTTATGCATTGGAATTGATTTCTTTAGCGATGATTGATGTTATTAAGTTAATTATGACTAGAGGAAAAGCGGTAATTGAGCTTTGAATTGGCCGTTGGGTTGAGGTAAGTGTTGTGTCTAACTTTGACTTGAGGGATTAGGGATCCCCGACTTAATTGCTATGTGAAAAAATCCATGTGTGTGGCGTATAGGTGAAGTGACGAGTACCTATACACCGCCAAATTATTTGTTTAGCATGTTCCCTTCCTTGTTCCTAATATATTATTTCCTGTCTTAACTGCTACATGTTTATTGGTGCTTCCATGTTTAATTGCTTCTTGTTAGATGTTGTATTCTTTATTGAAGGTAGTAACTATTCTGTAGTTTCATTTTGCTACATTATTGGTTTAAGTTGGTTTATCGGTGTATCATGGTAAATTTTGGTTGGTCTCGCTGTTTGGTAGTAATTGAGTGAAGTTTCATAAATGTATAGCCTTCCATTTGTTTGGGTTTGAGGCATAACTATTGTGGAGGGTTTTGAGCTGAATTGTGAAATACTTGTTCTTAATGTGCGATTGGTACTGATATGGTGGGATCGGGTTGCACGCCGCAACAGGAGGAATAAGGATGATATGTTGAGGAGGAATAATGGTTAAATGTGATTGTCTGGTAGGATCGAGTTACGTGCCGCAATAGGAGTTATAAGGGTGGACTGGTGGGATCGGGTTGCACGCCACAACAGGAGGAATAAGGGTGATATATTGAGGAGTAATAAGGGTGGACTGGTGGGATCGGGTTGCACGCCGCAACAGGAGTAATAAGGGTGAATGTTTATATTGTTATTGAGTATATGGTGGGATCAGGATGCGCGCCGCATCATTTTGTTGTTTATGTATTCATCTTCTGCTGTGATTTATTTCTGTAGTATTGTAACTCTCTTAAGGATTGGTTATAGCTGAGTACTGGCGAGACAATTGGGTTCCGTATTTATTTTTGTGTTGCAATTTACTGTTCCATTTCGTTCCGTACTTCCTTTTTGCTTTATTATATATCGTATGCAGGTTATATTGTAAATGCCCCGCTGTAGCCTCGTCACTACCTCGTCGAGGTTAGGCTCGGCACTCACCAGTACATGGGGTCGGTTGTACTGATACTGCACTCTGCACTTTCTGTGCAGATTTCGGAGCTAGTAGTGGCTGATCAAGAGGCCGGTTGCAGATACTTCATCCAGGAGACCCAAGGTAGTCCTGCTGGCGTCCGCAGGCCCTGGAGTCCCCTCCTTTGTTTCTATTTCCCTATTTTCTTTTCTTTCGAGACAGATGTACTTCTTTCAGACCAGTATTTGTAGTAATTCGTAGTATGTTCGTAGATTGTGACACCAGTTTTTGGGTGGTAATAGCTTCGGTATTATTAATAGTATATAGATGGCTCGTTTATTATGTACTTTTGCATTTAGTGTTGTTAATTTTAACTTTAAAATATAAAAGGAAAAAGGTGAATAGGACTCTAACGTTGGCTTGCCTAGAGAGTGCGATGTTAGGCGCCATCACGGTCCCGACGGTGGAAAATCCGGATCGTGACAACTTTCAACATCAGTATTAATTCGACGTATACCTTCAGCAAGGGGATCGTGAATAATAACTTGCAATTTCTGGACTTGGGTAATAACAGACTTGGTATCTACCATTTTGTAGTCCAAAAATTTAGCGGCAACAAATTTCTTCAACCCGGCATCTTCAGTTTTGTATTTCCTCTCAAGCGCAATCCACAGTTCTTTTGACGTCTCCACATTACTATAGACATTATACAGAGAATCTTCCAGTCCACTAAGAATGTAATTCTTGCATAGAAAATCAGAATGTTTCCACGTCTCAGTCACGAGAAAGCATTCATTTTCTGGAGTTTCGTCGGTAGAACAGGAACATCTTCCTTAATGAACTTCTACAGACTTAAAGTCGTCAAGTAAAAGAACATCTTCTGCTGCCACCGCTTGAAATCAATCCCGGAAAATTTTCCGAATTTTTCTGCCGGTGTTGTTCGGCTTGTCGATGCATTGGCAGTCACCAGCGGAACAGTCCGGTTTCCGTTGTCATTCTTCATTTCTGTAAAAGAATGACACAAACAAACGTTTAAAAACTGGAGTAGAAAATCATGTAGATTTTAATCTCCAATGAGTAGAAAACAGCCACGAAGGCTTTAATCTCCAAAACGGGAGTAGAAAAACCACAAAGATTTTAGTCTCCAGAGCAGTAAGTATAGCACAAATACAGAAAACAATTAAATTAAGCTTGTTAGTAAACTGTATTTGTAAAATAATTCTGGAGAAGATAAAATAACATATAAACAGAAATGTAAAAGAAACAGAATTTAATCCGAGCCCACTGAATTCACAGTGTTTCCTTAAGGAATTTAATCCCCTACTAGTACCCAAGGTTGTGGATTATTTTCTCCTAGGATAGAACGAATTATACACTGGTGTAGCGGTACTTCAAATCCTAGTGTTTCACCGCACACAAAGATCGGTAGTAAATCACACTTACTATTGCTTTCTTTGTAGTTAAAACAATGCAGAAGAAAGGAGGAGAATTCAGAAATTCGTACGGAAATCTAAGAGAATGAGCTGCTATATATAGCCGATATGTTGAGTTCAAATTGAAGAGGTGCAACTCTTTATAAGGGCTATCACGATCGTTTACGCAAAACGGCCATAACGTAAATGGCTATTTACACAACAATAAAATGGTAATTCAAAACCTTATTTTTCCGTTACAAAAACGGAAAACGGACTGGAAGGAAACTTAATTTCTCGTTACCAAAAACGGAAAACGGACGTTGAGGAAACGGAAAATTAATAATATTACGTTAATATTTCCTATTAACAAATAAATTTAGTCCAAAAATTTATCAATCAATCATTTGACCAAATTCAAATCCGAAGCCGAGCGACGACGGCGCGGGGCTTGCCTTCTTCTTAACTCCTTAAAAACTAGAAGAAGAGCAATTGTATATATCCATCACAAATCTTTTCCTCTTCCAATATGGGACAATGTCCCTTTGTCAAGGAAGGAAACTCAAATATTTCATTTTCCCTCCATTTCCCATTCACCCTCTTTTAAGCTTATTTTAGCTTTAAAAACTCAACAGCAAGTGCTATAACAAACAAGAAACAATATGCGAAATTGTTATAAATATATTATATTATGGGTGTTCATTTAGTACTCCGTTGTAAATAAGCTTCCTAAAGAAGCTTATCCATATGGTACTCCGCCGTAAATATGTTTATCTATTTGGTACTCTATTGGAAATAAGCCTCCTGAAGAAGCTTATCATTTCGGTACTCCTTTATGGATAAATATTACTCCCGGTAGAAGATTATCTATATCTGATACAGTAGCAGCTTACACAGCAGCTTGCAGTAGCAGCTTACACAGCAGGTTGCAGTAGCAGCTTACACAGCAGCTTCCTTTCTTCTATAAATAGAGGAGATTTCAGTTCATTATGTACATCAGTTTGAAGTTGAATAATATATCAATCTCTCTCTATACTTGTCTTCGGTTTATTTACTTTACAATCTTTATTTTATAACACGTTACCAGCACGAGACTCTGCCATTTTGAGCACTGACTTAGAATTTAATTTCTATTTCAGTGTTCATCTCCGATGTAAGGCGACGCTCTTACGTCCGTGGTTAGATCTTGTTCATTCCAAGCATCATGACGCAACTTATATCCTTGAGGTGGTGAGTTTTTCTTCTTGGCAGTAGTGATGTAGATATTACTTACATCTGGAGGGGCCAAATTTGCATAAATTAAATTGAGCCTTTTGCTTATATTTTAATATTTCTTGGTTATATGTTACGTATATAGTACCTATTTTGGTATTTGTTTTCTTCCTAATTATTTTAATAAGGGATTACAAAGTGGAGAACATTGTTTGATCCACTTATACTCTAGCAAAGTTTGCAAGAAATATACAACCACCAGAAGTGGTTATGTTTCGTATATCTCATTGTAACTAATTTTTTGTTAACCACCAGAAGTGGTATATACCTATGACCACCAGAAGTGATAATTTAGGCTTTCTATGGTTACAATTGAAGATAAGCTAGAGAAAATTTCTCTATATTACTTGCATGCCTCGATTTGCTCCTGAAGTAGCATTATCTTAAAAGAGGCTGAAGCATCACACGATTTGGTGTGATTAATGCACGTTTAGATAATTATGTTCCGTTCCCTGAAGGATGAGAACTTTTGATAAATACTAATTCATTCCCTCAAGTGAATGTGACAATATTAATAAAGCTCGTAAATATGAACGTGCTCTTGATGTAAATATATTACAATTCACCTCCAGAAGAGGTAATATGCTTGAGAGAATATATACTCAATATTTCGTATTTTAATTTGCTCCGGAAGTAGTAAAACAATTGAAATTTTCCGAAGCAGGAAAATATTATGAAACTGTATCTTTTTGTGCTTAAATAAAATAACGAACTATTCAAAGTTTATTTTGAAGTACATTTTCATTCCCAGGAGTGAATGAAGAAATACCACAACTCACCTCCTGAAGAGCTTGAATAACAAAGGATATAAATCTTGTTTTTGTGGCATAAAGATCACTGTTGCACGCACCCGTTGTACGTAAAATATCTTGGAAAATTTTATTAAATATCATTCCGAGGCAAAAGTATTCTTGTAAAATGTTTTCTACTACAACCACATTAATATGTTATGGTTAGTTATCGAGTTCCCCGAAGGAAATAACAACTCATGTATCTTTCCCTGAAGGATGTAATGACTATGTCGTTACCGCTTTGATATAAAATATTCAGATGTTAATGACGTTTCTCCCTGAAGGAGATATTTGTCACTAAGTTGGTGGTAAAAATACTGAAATTCTTAATTTCTTACATTTATAAATTTAGAATTATCTTTATATTGTTAATTTGATTATAATTTTCTCTCATGACACCAGAAGTGTCTGAGCACTATTTGGTAGTACAAAATTTATCAAAAGCTCCTGAAGAGCTAACTGTTTGTCTAGAAGACACATGATACAAGTAGTGTCTGAATAATATTTGATTGTGAAAAATAAATTGAAGGCTCCCGAAAAGCTTATATGCAAATTTGTCATTCATATTATATGATTGTGGTCAAAACATATGTTGTAGTAAACTTAAAGTTTACTAATACAAATGACAATCATACTGAGACTACAAATGATTGAAAGATTGAAAATATTCATGTTTCCACAATCATAGGGGGTAAATATGTATGTGAGAAGTTACCCGCCTTATTCTTCAATTTGTACTACATCATGTATCACATTAAACCAGAAGTTTACTAATGCAAAAGTAGCTACAGTAAATCAGAAATTTACTTATACAAAAGTAGCCACAGTAAATCAGAAGTTTACTAATGCAAAAGCAGCTACAGTAAATCAGAAATTTACTTATACGAAAGTAGCCACAGTAAATCAGAAGTTTACTAATGCAAAAGTTTGTGTCATAGTAAACCAGAAGTTTACTAAGAGATAGCACATGCCATAATAAACTTGAAGTTTTCATTTGCCATTTTTAAATGAGCTATATGAGAATTCAGATAAGCATATACTGAAGAACTAGAAGATTCTTCAAGAATTATCATGTGTTGCTTGTTCTCATAATAAATTGGTTATACCGACTAAAGTTGGGACTAAGACCCCTAATTCTGAAATATATAAAAGGTGAATATGGGCCCATTCACCTGTCATGTGAACCACTTATAGATGCATATATAAGATGGTTACATGTATGTTTATTGTCAACCTGCAGTTTGGCATTTGAGATTGCTTTTCTCAATTAAGAGCATAACTTTCAGATTATGAAATCAAGACAGTTCATCTTGATAATGATGGTTTATATCCAAGCAGGTTTAGCATTGAATACCTCCTACTAATGGCTAAACTATTGCTTATGAGAACAAAGCTTCATGTGTTGGTCTAAGATATTCTAAATTGCATACAGCATCACTTGTATGCATCAGACCAACAATATATGATAAAGTCATCCCCTCACAATTGGTTTAGGATCAGAAATCAAATATTTTTACTATTTTTTTATATGTGGTATATGATTAATTTTTCTACCACAATACACAAAGATATGTTTCTCAAAGAAGATTGGGGATATATGTTAGTTTTTCTAACATTTGGGGGATGAAATAAACAACTGAAAAATATGCTATATGAATCGAATTATCATTAATATGATCCTCACTTAGAAGATAATTCAAGTCAAATGCCAGAAGCATTTGCTGATCCAAAATGTAATATCATATTTCAGCTGTAAATGCTCCTATTAAAATTAAAGTCCCTGAAGGATACAGTTTACTACATGCATGAAGCGTAGTAAATCGATCGATTCCAAAGGTAACAATCCTTGAAAAATAGTAGGAGCTAATGATCACAATGAGGAGGAAATAAACTCTAGAAGAGCCCACGACATAACATTTCATAAAACTCCCGAAGAAGTTCAGTTACCTGAAAATAAAGAAAGTGATGAGATCTCGATAAGTTATGTCGCTTAAGAACTGATACAAAATAATGGTCGACGATATATTTGATACAATATAGCGCACAATATTATAAAAGATTGTGAGGATCGGACCTGTAGTCCAGACACCTGAAGATGTCATGCCATTTAAATGTAAGTCATAACCTATATGACTCATTTGATTAATTCTATATGAAGATCCCTGAAGGATTTAAAATGCCTGAAGCAAATTCAAAATCTCGGGAAATGTATTCAATCAAATTACAAAGATCTTTGTACGGTTTAAAGCAATCTGGGCGCGTGTGGTATAATCGCCTCAGTGAACATTTGCTGAAAGAAGGTTACATAAATGATGTTATTTGTCCATGTATTTAGAATTTGATATACTTGCTGTTTATGTTGATGACATAAATCTTGTTGGAACTCCAGAAGAGCTCCAAAAGGTAATTGAATATCTTAAGAAAGAATTTGAGATGAAAGATCTTGGAAACACAAAACTTTGTCTTAGTCTGCAAATTGAACATTTAGCAGACGGGATTTTTATCCATCAATCTGCCCATACAAAAAGGGTCTTAAAATGCTTTTACATGGACAAAGTACACCCATTGAGTACACCAATGATTTTTTGATCACTTAAAGTGAATAAAGATCCGTTCTTACCTCCAAAAGAGGATGATGAACTCCTTGGTCCTGAAATACATGTCTTTATCAGGGGGAGTAAAGTATGCACTGTACTCTTTTTCCCTTGCTCAGGTTTTTTTCCTACTGCGTTTTTCCTGGTAAGGTTTTTAATGAGGCAGCATGCAATGTATAGTGTACTCCTTTTCCTTGACTAGGATTTTTTCCCACGGGATTTTTCCTAGTAAGGTTTTAACGAGGCACATAATAATAAACATCCAGGGGGGGGGGTGTTATGAAAATATTACTGTAGATGTCCATTTATTACTCCGCTGTAGATAATCTTCCTGAAGAAGATTATCCATTTAGTACTCCATTGAAGTTTATCTACAAGCAGCTGATGCAGGCAGGTTGCAAGCAACTCAATGAAATGACTTGCAACAGCTCTTGGTCTGATGAGATTAATTTAAATCGATCTGAAATATTGGTGGATAATATTCTCTACAAATTCAACTTTTGAGAAGATGCTATACAAGATTGGAATGCGGAGACTCGAATATTTGAAACATGGTTTTTATCAGGGGGAGTAAAATACGCGATGCACTCTTTTTTCCTTACTAAGGTTTTTTCCCACGGGGTTTTCCTTAGGTTTTTAATGACGCACCTAGCAATGCGTATTACTAAATATGTGCTCTTTTTCCTTCACTAGGATCTTTTTCCCACGGGATTTTCCCTAATAAGGTTTTAATGAGGCACATTATCTTTTAATGAACATCCAAGGGGGAGTGTTATAAATATATTATATTATGGATGTTCATTTAGTATTCCGTTGTAAATAAGCTTCCTGAAGAAGCTTATCCATATGGGACTCCGCCGTAAATATGTTTATCTATTTGGTACTCTATTGGAAATAAGCCTCCTGAAGAAGCTTATCATTTCGGTACTCCTTTATGAATAAATATTACTCCCGATAGAAGATTATCTATATCTGATACAGTAGCAGCTTACACAGCAGGTTGCAGTAGCAGCTTACACAGCAGGTTGCAGTAGCAGTAATAAATAGAGGAGATTTCAGTTCATTATGTACATCAATTTGAAGTTAAATAATATATCAATCTCTTTCTATACTTGTCTTCGATTTATTTACTGAAATGTAGTTTTTAGGTTTAATTTACAGAACAAAAACACAAACCATAGTTCAGCTCCACTTACGCCAAAATTTTATTATAAAAAAAGGTAAGAAACATGGGAAAGAAGAGATGCATGCCAAATTCAAAAACGACATTAGATGAAATAGATATTATATACACTGTTTGCCTTCAAGATAAGACTTATCCCAAAACTTAGCTCTTTCTCACATCATTGTCATCTTTCATAGCGTGTGCCTTTTTACTTTTCAAACTTCTAAGAACCTATTTTTGTATTTTTCTAGAAAACAAAACGCCGTACAAGTTTCTATACGTGGTAAGCCCACGGCAAATACCGACTTTTGGAATTGCCACTAACTTTCTGCTCCCCTTCCCAATCATTCTCCAGCTCACAAACTAAATGTTCCATATAAATATCCCATTCTTCTTCCTTCATATACTCATATTCTTGGTTGTTTTTTAAGAGCTTTCACCAAAAAGTTTCCCAAGTTTTTTTTGTTTGTTTCAAGTTCAACCCTTTTTACACCTTAACATTCATATTCTACTTACATCTCAAACTATCTTGAAAGAAAGAGTAGTCTAAACGTGGTTGTTAGCATGTGTACTATGGAATCAGTTTCTGCACCTAGTGCTGAAAATAAGTCTGTTTTCTCAAGATTAAGGAAGAGGCTTTCGCTCAAAAAGGCAACTCCTCAGAAGGAAGATGAGGGTCTAACAACGACTACTACAACAACTGGTCGCCTTTCGGTGAGTAGTAGTGGTAGTGACAATGGTGAGTTAGAAAGGGTATTTACGTACTTTGACGAGAATGGAGACGGCAAGGTTTCACCGGCGGAGCTAAGGAGGTGCGTGAAGGCGGTAGGAGGCGAGTTGACGGTGGAGGAGGCGGAGATGGCGGTGAGGCTATCCGATTCCGATGGGGATGGATTGTTGGGTTTGGAGGATTTTACGAAGCTAATGGAAGGAATGGAAGAGGAGAGGAATAAGGAGAGCGAGTTGATAGGAGCATTTGGAATGTATGAAATGGAGGGGAGTGGCTACATTACTCCTAAGAGCTTGAAGAGGATGTTGAGTCAACTCGGTGAGTCAACTTCCATTGACAACTGCAAAACTATGATACGGAGGTTTGATCTCAACGGAGATGGAGTCCTCAGCTTCGATGAATTCAGAGTTATGATGACAAGTTAGAAGAGTTCAGAAAGAAATATTTGTGTACATAATATGATTCTTGAGCTCAAATAATTGAGTAATGTTTTTCAGTGAGATTTTTCATTTTGTAGATTCATAATTGCAAAGAGTTTCTTGGTTTCACAATTTCACAATTTAACTTGGTGGTCTTAATTAATTCTACTTTCAACTTTCAACTTTTGCTGGAAATGGATGCTAACTTCTGCCTCCGTAGACTAGAAAAAAATGTCTCCCTCTACTATGGTAGGCTGGCGTTCTGGTCAGGCTGTCACAAGGAAAGTTGCCCGGATATAATTGGTGTTGACTATAGGAGGGGCGGGGGGGGGGTATCAACCTCAAAATACACAAGGAATTGTCCAATAAGGAAAAACTAATTTAATGGAAAAAACAAAAGGGATTCAAGCTTTAAACAGAACTTCAAACTCGAATTCAATTAGGCATGATCAAGTTTCAGAGAACAGCACTCTAAAGATCATACGCGTGAATTGGTAGGCTAGAACTAGGAAAAGAGGAGAGGTAGACGGATGAGGCTGGAAATCCCAGCTACTCAATGATGCTAAGTTTTGCTAAAGGAATTAAGGTTTGTACAAACTAGCTACTGCAGATCGAGGTAATACATAAATGAAAGAAAAGTCTCAGCCAAAAAAAAAATGGAAGTCAAAATCCAGAGATATACTTTTGAAACACTAAAGGAAAGAGAGATTACTTTCTTTCAGATTTTCCCCCCGCCATAATTTGATTGAACTTTTCACAAGTTATTCACAATCATAATAATAGTTTGTAATACATCATGGTTTGCTAGAGGAGAAATTACATTGACAATACATGAGGGCAGCATGCAAAGAGAAGATGCTAGTTGTCAACAATTCCAAGCAACGGGTTCAGCTCTAGCACTGACCTTCGTATATCATGTAGATCCTCCTCTACCTTGTCGGAGAAAGAGCATGATTGGCATGAAAATGCATTCAGCAACTGACTTTTTCTGGTCGTGGCAAGAGCCTTAGCTCTTTGTAAATCTTCTATTTTTTTCATTTCCAAGTGCAATTCTTCATCCAGAATCTGCAACTCTTCCTCCTTCAACGAGGCTTCGAACATACTTTCATGGTACTCAAGAATCATGCTCTCAAACTCATGCTTCCCGTCCTCTTTCATTTCCAAGATCATCTCCTTCTCCCGGATGACACTTTGAAGCTTGTTACCCATCTCCTCTACCAACTGCAAACCATTCTGTATCTCCTTTTCAATAGCCTCAATTTCACTCTCCGACTTCAGCATCTTAACATTCAACTCTTCAGTTTCCTTTTTCTTCATCCCCAAATTTTCCCTAATCTGCTTTATTTGATTTTGTATCTTTGTTTTTTCTTCCTCAGACTTAAGTAATTCAGTAGCTTTGCCACTCAACTGCCAATTCCTTTCTGGCAATTGGATATCAGGTTTCTCAATGTTATCTATGGGAAAGAGAACCCTGTCACTTTCCAGCCTTCGATTTTCCTCTTCCAATCTTGATTTCAAGTCTGCTAGGATGTTTCTTAATTCAGATTCGGACTGTTTAGTCTGCACCTGTGCATCCAGGAACTCAGCTTTAGATGCTTGAAGATGAGCCAGTTTTGCTCTCTTTTGGTTGAGACTAGTATTTGAAGCATCTAATCTTGCTCTTGCTTGAGCTTCCCGTTGTTCAAAGAAGCAAACTGATGAGGAAAAGCTTGATAGTGAGCATCTTAGTGCTGATAGTTTTTTATCGAGCAAAACTTTCTTTTCATGAATTTGTGAAGACTGAAGCTTGAACGATGTGTATCCTTGTTTTTTCACTTCAATACTCTCTTCGAGTCTTTCAATTTCTCCCGTAAGCTCATCAACCTCTACAATTGCCCTCTCTAGTGAACCAAACATGCTTATGGTGTTAGCAGATTTTAGAAGCTTTTCCTGTGCTTCTTCAAGCTTCTTTCTCACCAAACTTAGCTCTTCTGGTACGTGTTTCCGCAAAACATTTGATGACTGATCTTCCATCTCAACATCCTGCTTCAGATTGGAGGCACAAGGATCCTCGGGAGGCTCATATGTACTAGCTTCTGCAGTTGATTCAGGAAAAACAGTTTCCACCATCATGTAATCAGCTTTGTCCAAAGTTTCAAAAGTATTTTCTTCATTTGGTTCTGAAGGTTTTTTCTCTATCATCTCTGTAGTCTTGCAGCAGGATAGTTCTTCTGAGTCAGAAATATTGTTTTTCTCTGGAAGAAGAGAACATTGGCTGTATTCGTCATGTACATCTACCTCGTGCAAGCCAGCCTCCTCTAAAGTTTCTAAATCCCCTGATCGAACATTGTCATCTAAAGAATGATTCTCTAAAGCATGTTCATCCCCTGATGGAACACTCTTTTGTTGGCAGTTCTGACCTCGATCATTCTCATTGTTCTTTTCTGCTACTGCTTGCTCATACAGTTCAATCAGTTTGTTATTGTCCTCAATTAAGACTTTGAGCTTCACCCTCAGTTCATCATTTTCCTTAGACAAGGAAATTGCAGTTTCATGAGCTTCTGCTTCTCTTTGGCTTGCTGCTGCAATAGCATCAACAATTGTTTTTAGCTCCGCCTGATCACCGACAGCGATAGCAGGCATCTGATCATTTGCAGCAGAAGGCAGCTCATTTTGACCCTTCTTTGATTCTTCCACCAGAACTGCTTTAGATGATCTCTCAAATTCTAGCTCTTTTTCCAAGTCATTCAATTGCCTGTATGAACAGTGAATACATTTTGAAAACCAGATTAAAGTTGACAAATCAAAATTAATAGTTTGGATGTGGAACAGATATGATAAAGATTGAGTATTCGATATTGAACAGGTGTGTGGAAGCAGTTTATGTCTTTTTGAAGGGGATCCACCAATTATGAACACGCTAAGAGATGATGGAGAAAGATAAGAAACACTGATCACATTACAAGAATTCCAGTGCTATACCTTTCCAATTTTTCTCTCTCTTCAACACAAAAATCAAGTTTTCTATGCAGTGCGTCCAGTTCTGCTTGGTTTTGAATTGCCTGAAAGTTAAATATATGTTGTTAGCAGACAAATTACCTACAAAATAACCACTAAACTCATTTATACTATTTTAATTTTTAAGCTCGTTCAATTTTCAAGGTGAAAATATATATTACCTGAACACGGAGGAACTCATTCTCCTCATTGATTGATGTACGCCAAGGTGAAGCCGGCTAGTGTGGCAAAAGGAATAAAATAAAGCAAATATTTCAGCACACACTCCATCCTAATTGACTGCACCATTTTCTTTACTGTTATATACCAAATGAATTTAGTCTCCAGGATTTCATTCGGATTCAAAGTTTGTTTTACTTGCGAGAAGAAACATGGCAGAGCGATTAAAAAATGATAACCCCACTTTTCTTAATTGATACATAAAAAAATAAAAAGGGACTAATTGCAGTATTTCTATTGTCAGATAAAAGTAACTAGTGTCTCCAGTTATTGAGCACAAATGGTCCAGCGATTAAAACATAGATGTAAATATTAACTACTCTAGAGTATATGTCATACCTGACAAGATGTTAGCAGGTTCAGATCATTCTCAATATGCAACCCAAGCTCAGAACTTCCCTTCTGTAACACAAGTAGAGAATAAACTATAGTTTAACAGGGGTTGTACAAACAATAGTGTAACACAAGTAGTGAAAATCCTAACTAAGTTTGGAGGACGACCTGAACGGTTGCAGGATAAGATTCATGCATAAGTTTCCAGTCAAGTGCTTCTAGCAACTGCATATCAAAGAGAGAACCATTAGGCGCGCAAACAACTTTGGTATTGACGGGAAGATCCCAGACTCACCAGATGCTGATCAAGAACAAAAAAAACAAGATGCAATTGCTAGGTACTTTAGTATAAACATGAGACATAAAGATGCAATATGTTGTTGTCTTTGGAATCAAAATGTGATGTTGTATGACTAAAGATCAGTTGTATATAACAAAAAGAAAAGTAGAAAGACATGATGATCGTGTCTATTCTCATACTTAACAAGAGATTGACTAATTGAATTTCTTAGAGGAAGCAGTCATTTAACCTTGTCCTGCAGCATCGCAATCTGTTCATTCATTCTTTCTCGCTCACCTTCCTCATAAAATGACTTCAATCTGCATTAGAAACAATTGAGATTATCAAACTAGTGAGACATGGACTACCTAACAACAACATACCCAACATATTCCCACAAGTGCGGTCTGGGGAGGATAGTGTGTATGCAGACCTTACCCTTACCCTGTGGGGGTAGAAAGGCTGTTTCCAGTAGATCCTCGGCTCAAGAAAAGCATTTCTAAGTAGCATTCAGAGACAAATAAAGGATCCAAGAAAAGCATTGCTAAGCAAGTCGACATGGACTACCTAATATAACTACAAGATTTTTGTTTTATCTCCAAGAGAAAGGAGCCAAGTTGGAGGAGTGCATGTGCATCTACGATAACTAAAAGAGAACATAAATAACATGCCTTCCGATCTCTTCTTTTAGCTGTAAATTCTCCATAGCAAATCTTGTAACTTCTTGGTTGCGATCAACCTGATTCCGTAAGACCTCTATTTCCTTCAAATGCTCCTCTTTCTCCTTTAGCAAGTGCATCTCGGCAGATATCTTTCCTGAAGCAACTGATTCGAGCCTTTTTATTGAAGCTTCTCGAAACCTTAGTCTCATCTTCAAACCCTGTATCTCAGCTTCTCTTTGTTTGATCTGATTACCCACAACATTACAAAATTAGTTTCTCCATATAAAATTCAGATCATTCTGTATCTCTTTTATTTCCATTTACTTTCCCAAGGTATATATCCTAATCAACTTAGCAAAGAGGAGATGGACTACCTAATATAACTAAAAGATTATGTCCAAGAAATGGATTGTGTCCAAGAAATGGATTCCAGATAAACGATATTTCAAGGATAGATTTGTCAATTAAGTCCTATTTGTGTTTATGTCTTCCACAGTTCTGAATTAGATGTTTACTTGGACCCTCTGGCCTCATTGTAAGACCTTTTGACTACGAATATATAAAATGGCAACTCAAGTTATAAAAACCACCGTAAAACATACCAGCTGCATCGCTGCCTGATTTTCAGCAGTTAATGCTTGTAATGCAATGTCTTTATCCTTCTCCCTCCTAAAAGCTCCAATAAGGGCAACTTCATAGTCTTTTTTCTGAAATTACAAGAGACTTAACCTCTCAGTGCCAATAATGGAAGAGATTTTTCCTCATTGCCAAGTTAAGATACACCTACCTTAGACATCCGTTTATCTGATGTAAGCGGACTAGATAATCCATGAAGCCCTTCCCATCTAACAGTTGCAGGCGATCCTGGAAAAGCAACAGTCCAGGCATCATTTTCATGGTTTTCAGCTCCTCCATCAACCATACTCCTAAGACGTGCTACTTCTTTCTGAAAGGTAAAATAAAGTGATTAGGCACATCAACATTTAGAATATGGCCATTAAGAGCACAGATCATTGGAAAAACTTTTATAATCCCTACCATATTACTGTTGTACCGGAAAAGCAGATGACAAGACATTGTGATTAATGACTAAATAAAAGCAGTAGTGCCTATACTTCTGCCATAAAATAGATATTATAACTTTCACCAGTATAAGAAACTAAATCTGAAAATTATTAACACAGAGAAGGGTCACTAACATGCATATCCAATTTTACTTCTAAGATACATATTGGATAAAAGCCAGAAGGTATGCAAGTTATTCAAGGGTGTTCTGTCTGACTATGTGATGTAAAACCTCATTATAACACAAAATCCTTTTTGACGAATACCAGCCAATCAACACCTAGCGGCATAAACAGCTATCATGTCGCACACGAACACATCTCAAAGAATGTCGTGGGACATGCACAAGATAATATTCGTATGCCTAGACTTCTGGTATTACTTGTTGCCTTTGCTTCGGGTTTCTAATTGTACTACTTAGTGTTAGTTTGTGTTTTCGCTTGGTTTTCCGATTAGTTTGCTTGTCATTGCCCCTTCCCTTTATTTTTCTTGAGCCGAGAGTCTACCGGAAACAACCTCTCTGCCTTCTGAAAGGTTGGGATATGATCTGCGTACACACTATCCTCCCCAGACCCCACTTGTGGGAATACACTAGGCTTGTTGTTGTTCTTGTTGTATTATTGTCATTTGTCAATCAATTAAACCTCTCACTGGTTGCCATTTGTCCATCAATCAAGGTTTTCTCTCAGGATTTGTATAAAATTACCGAGGTACAAAATTCTCTTGGTCTCATGTTCTTCTTCCTTTTGGAGGGTTTTGTCTTTTCCTTTTTTTTCCCTTTTGGGCAGGGGAGGATGGATTTCAAGCTGCTTGAATCAAGCGGAAAAAATAAGAACGTTGAAAAAATACCTTCAGATTTTGAATCTGTATCCTCATTGCAAGAACGTCTCCAGAAGCATCTTCATTTACGACAGCCTGGGAAAGTAAATAGTCATCAGGGAAAAAAGGAAAATAGTTGAGCCTTTATCGATTATAGAGAAGTAAGAACTAAAAGCACATATCTTCATCAATGTCGTAAAAGTAAGATTTTTGAAAACTCCTACACAGAGAAAAATAGAAAACAAAATGTCTTTGCATCAAGAAAGTAATCTGTGCCATAGAACTTGTAGCATCTGGGAGACTATGAACCTAAATTTCTAATACTATGCATACGGTACTTGAATTGCAGTATCGCACATGTTAGCTAAAGTGGCATATCGAGGATACTAGCATTTAACTTTCAAATATTCTCTTGCTGATAGCTGCATGTTTATTATTTTATTTCAATACCAAATGAAAAGGAAAATTCTATTATTAGGTGATTTCAAAGGAGGGAAGAAATTGAAAGCACATATGATCAGGTTATTTGCTAGTGAAATGACCATAAGAAAGCCACCGGTGTCCAAGAGTAGCATACATGATTTTTGATGAATTTGGCACGTTGAGCAAACTTCAATGTGCTTAGAGTCTCCAATGAACAGCTGCAAGAGTCAATCATGTGTTATATATTGTAAACTCACTTGCTTAAAAATTACAACACTTATTAGGGTTTTTATCTTAAGTACATACCAGCTGGAAGGACTAATATTTGCAATTATACATGTTTTTGCATTCCCTCCCAATGAATCCTGAAAAGAAGGAAGAAATATAATGTCAATTCAATAGAAAACTTTTAGATATTCTGCAGTAGGTCCAAAAAAATGTAGCAGGAAGACAATCTTCGGAGCATTAAAATAAACTATGTTTTCCATGTTAAGAAAGTATGAAGAGGCTAGAAAAGGTTTCTTTCACTTAAATCTACTAGCCTAAAAGCAGAGAAAAAGCAAATGAATCACTTTCTTAGATGAAAAGAGAATAGTTATTTTCATTTTGTAGTTATTAATCATTTATCAGTGCAGAGCACAGAAAACATGAGGACAAAAAAAATTCGCCCAAACAGAAAAGTAAAATCTCTTTGAGTGTCGAACAGTAAGAAAACTATATTACAGCTCCTCATAACGAAAACATATTAAAAATGAGAATATTTCTGGACTAACTGAATCAACTAGATGTATTCTTTCAAGCAGATTTAACTCATAGAGAAAACAATTGATTTTCCTTTGAAAGCTAAGATAAACCTATTCACCTGGAGTAGAAATGTGAGCTTTGAATCTCGGTAAGGAACATGTTGTGACTTTCCATTAGATATGCTGACCAAGTTCATAATCACTAATCTGCACATCAGAGAACCAGATCAGTAGTGTACTTATAGAAAGACAAAACAAGAGCAGAAGAACCATAAATGAATAGGATGAGAACATGATATTTACCCCAATGTTGAAAGAGATTTGTTGATGTTAGTAGCTTCCTTTAGACGTTCACCTTCAGCTCCTGAGCTTTTCTGCCTGTGATTTAACAAGTGCAGTTAGAAGAAAGTTTAAACATCAATTATCTTCTCCGTTTTTTCAGAATTATTCTCCTTTTTACCTTTCAGAGCCTGCCAAATCGACAAGGTTAAGACGAGCAAACCGGTGGTGAGTTACTCCTTGAGATTCCCACTGCAGATCAATGTGTAAATTTATGTACCGGTATGGAGGCATATGTATGAAAAGACTAATTCTGACGAGCTGAAGTTAAGATACTGCACTTACTTTGCTCTCTATCACACATGTAAAAACACTGTGTGAACGGCTACTAGCACGATTCATGTTGGTTGCAGCTACCTTTCTGTTTGCAGCACCCTGAAATGTAAAGAACATTATGAACGTCAAAGCCATAACTAACAAGAAATTGGTGGTTTTACTTTTTACGAGCAATTTATTTCATTTTATTTGTGCTTTTCTAGGTTAAATTAATAAAGGATAAGATTGTGTCACATTAATCTGGTATCAAAAGACAATCTGGCCTTACTCTAAATCTCTAATGAAGCTTGGCCAAGTTTAGCTATAAGGAAGTTATCGTCAATGCTTTGATAAAAAAATTAGAAGATGTAGTGCGCTCTGTATGCACTTTTTCACCTTATCATTTATACATTTATTTACCCATCGATAAGTTTAAAGGAAAATTTAGGTATGTAAGACGAAGAAAGAACAAATTTTGCACAATTTGAGTTGTAGTATTACACTATATCCAATATACCATTATTTTTTGTCATCAGTGCCCGCAGAAGTTAGTAGCTAGACTAACCTAGAAGTCATCAGTGACAAATTAAGAAAACTAGGTCAAAACCAGATATGATATACTTCGTAGAATTCCAAAATACATTGTAAATATTACAGTAGCACCTTTTAGGCTTTTAGGAAAACCATACACAGATCTACTGATAGTGATAACAGTATTGATCATACAACTTCTATATTCAGTAACTAATGATAGGATTATAGCATGTTAAACCAGGAAACAATACAAACATCTCATCACTATTTTAGCAAGATACTGCACTTATTTATAGGAAAGTGAATGTGAATGGTTTGAAAAGCTATAGAAAAGATTGAAACAACTCTCTTCAGTATATAAACAAAAGACAGTATTTAACTTTGGAACAAGCTATCTTTAACATTGCCAGCAATTCACTTGCTAGTAACAAAGAAAAGATACAACCGGTCAACCGTCTCACTCTTCATGTTAAATATGTGCACATTTAGAAACATAAATTGTTAAAACTGCCTTTTAAGGATGGTATTCTTGATCAGCTATGAGGAACTCATATTACTATCTTCAAAATCTTCAGCCGTGCAGGTGAATTTGTAACCACCTCAAAAACTATCAACAGCTTCTTGTCCTCGGTCTTTAGTAGAGTTTAAACCAGAGAATTCACAACCAAAAATAATAATTGATTCAATTAGGAGTGAGGAATATACCTGAAGAAGCTGCTGCATCACATCTCGAGCACTCGTAACTTCCACTTCTCTGAGATCTTCTACATGAATACCCTTTTTAGTATCTTCCCTAATCTGTACAATACAAGCAAAATCTTCAGTTGTATTCTTCCGTTTGGTAATGCAGTTTGCAACTTTTAGATCAAGCTATACATTCACTTCTGTTCAAGCAATTTGTAGGCTGCATTTAGAAATGAGGAATGAAATTATTATACTAGTTATATGTTGCAAGCCCAAAACACTTTTCTTAAGCACGGATTAGTCCTCAGTTGCACACCTAATTTAATGAACCATGGTGGAGTACTTAGTAGTTTAGCCTTCTGGAACAGGATTGCGAGCAATTAGCGCGTACCCTTGTACTCAATAATTTCAAGGTCCTCAAAAAAGGTAGGACGCTATTTCACCATGTTAAAAATGATGAATAATAGAAACAATACATTGTCCCGGAAATGATTGCATGTTTATTTCAACAAGACTTCACTAAATTGCAAATTGGACGAAATGTTAGCAATTGAAATCAATACCTGCAAGTTGACTGAGGAAGGATCCAAAAGGTCAAGAATTTGCTCGTTATATATTTCTAAGAAAGAGCATCTACAAGTGAACCTTATATTTTCCTCCCTGCGTGCCTCCCTTTCCTGAACCAAAATACAGAAATCATCAACTTGAAATTAAAAAAATTAGATCAGCCTTATAATAGAAACTTCATCCCAACTCTTCTACTCCAATCAAGAAGTCTTACATTAAATTCACACGTACCTTTTGAATTCTTGAAAACATGTACTCAAATACCCTAGGTGTCATCCCACAATCTGCACTATGTCTTCGGGTGCCTCCTTCAATATCTCCAAGCATGGTGTGTGTTTTTCCACTTCCAGTCTGTACAGAAAGGCATAGAGTTGCTAAATACAAAACCAGTATAAAGTCCAAGTCTTCTTCACATTGCGACATGAAAATTGGAAAGTATTGCTGAAAGCAGATACTTGAAAGCTTAAGCTATTATTGAGCAACATACTTGTCCATAGGCAAACATACAACTATTGTAGCCTCCCACACAGTTTTCCACCATGGGTACTCCAGCAGCTTTAAAGAGCATCTCCTGTTAACCTAAAGGTATAAGAACAGACCACATCGAAGATACAGGACAAAGGATAGACAATAATAATCAAGAAAAACAAACCTGAGTAACATTCTCATCAGCAACCATATCAAATGTAAAACGTGATTCTGGGTGTCCTGTCCAAGTGATGGTCTGAGAGCTTTCTTGTCTTACACATTTAGAATGCCCTTGTAAAGATATCTCGGAGTTACTCAACGGGCGTATTCTTATTATAACCTGCATAAATCAGTCAAACAGAATAAACCTATCTCATGAGTAATTTAAGTTTTATCCCAATTCAGTAACATACCAAAAACTACTGTATGGTCTGCCAGGGAGATTGTTAGCAACTCACTTTACAGCATTTTCAACCAATTATTTTTCATTTATTCATTCCAAATAATCACCTTTTCCTGTATTTTTCACTCCAAATAATCACTTGATTTTTTGAATTTTTTTACACTATCAGTGTATTTTAACAAGTCATAGTAGGTTACTTACCATTTATTCTAGATTACAAATGAATGTTATCAAATAGATTTATCAATAATAATTACTACCTTTTAAGTAACCTGACTGTGTAAAAACTTTTACAAGGTCAGTGCATATAAAACTTAAACTTTTCTAAGAAACGAGCAAAAAAATGAAGGGAAAAAACAGAATAATTACCTGGACATTGTGCTCTTTCCAAAATGAAGGATCTTCGTGGAACTCAAAGCTCCGGTTTTGAGACTCCAACATATCCTTGCTGTGCGAAGTGTCGATCCTGTCCTTAGCAGCTGACTTGAAGAGTCTGAGATTAGGAGTGCTCTTTACTGACGACAATGTTACTGAAGCCGGCGTGTCCATTGGAGTTGCTGTAGAAGAGTGATCTTGTTGTGACCTAAATCTGGACCTAATAGCACTTGAATCTTCTGAAAATAACGGCATTTCTGAACTATTAGGGTTTACAGATCGAGTTAGAGGAAATTTGAGGGCAAAAGAATGGAGATTTCAAGGACCTTTTGGGGGATTGACGAATAGTGAGCAGTGAGTGCTAGAGGGAGAAGGGTTTGTGTAAAGGTATGGGGAGTGGGGATTTGGGGTATAGGGGATCGGGGGGGGGGGGTNNNGGGGGGGGGATTTTGAATGTAGAGAGGAGGAGGAGACCGTTTGAGAGGAATTTGAAATTTTTGAACGGTAATATGGAGCCAATTTCTAGATAACCCCATAGTCAATATACCCGACCCGATCCGTGTTTTGATTTTCTTTTTGCCCTTTTTGAGATATATCCCATTTTAATACTCCTATTAGTAATATCGTTTGTAATAATTATGCATTATTAATTGGGTGTTTGGTCTTTGGAAAAATAATTGGTCAGTTACGAATTCTATTGTTTATATGAATGATATACATAAAACTATGCAAGAATCATGCTATTTCAAATCGAATAAAATGTGAAATAGCAATATGTGTATTAGCATTATCTAGTTATGAACACCTTAAATGACATAAGTGCCCTTAATATAATGGTACTTATGTAGAGTAAATTTCAATAAGATATTACAGTGTGGATTGAATTCTCTATATTTCAGAAATGTATGCAAAACGATGTATATAAGCCTATCCAATTGCGATGTAGATCATTTGGATATTTTATAGTCTTAAGTAATGTATTCACTAGATGGTTACTTGACATGGGATTGCTTTGTTCAAATGAATCCTATCCAAGACACGCTAAAATAAGATATTTGTTTGATCTATCCAAGACGAATTGTTTATTTATACGTGAATGTATAACTATATCATGTCGTTCAACAAAACAAACTATTACTGCTACCTTTTGAAATCATGTAGAGATAATTGAAATTCATGAACTAAATTGAGAATATGTTTTATTAAGATCGATGAATCAACACATCAAAAAATGTGCGGTCTTTCTTTGTCAAGAGAGATTGTAATAATATTGTTTGAAAAAGATGTAGGCATAATTCAAATGAAAAGATGGTACATTAAAGAAACAGAACTAAACATGTCTCGCAGGTATTCTTTTTCACATACGATCTTCAAAGAACGGTAATATAAATGTTTAACAAATTTATTGTTTGATATATAGATCTATTCACTAAGGCATTCGTAACCTTAAAACTTGAGAAGGTATACAAATTGGAACATGTTACCTTATGAAATAAAGTGATGTTTGCACTACAACCAACAACAATATACCCAGTATAATCTCACAAGTGGAATCGGGGGACGGTAATGTGTACGCAGACCTTACCCCTACTTGGGGAGGTAGAGAAGTTGTTTTAAACTTTAAAGTGATGTTTGCACTATAATATTTTTTGCACTCTTTTTCCTTAATTAATGTGTATTTTTCATATAAATATTTTGTCCTACTGAATTTTCTAGTAAGTTTTATAGTGAGATTAGTGGTAATGCGTGTTAGTAATGATGTATAATTTTTTTCCTTCGTTCAAACTTGTCCACAAACTTTCCCACAAGAACTTTTATTCAAAAAAACCCATTATCTGTGGATATCCAAAAACAGAGTGCTATAAATAAGTTGTTATAAAACAATAAAAGAAGAAGAAGAGTATTACAGAGAAAAGTAGAGAGAGAGAGAGAGAATTCTTATTGCTTTTTGGATGAATTACAATGCAATAGAACCCCTCTATTTATAGGGAAAAAGTGGCTTAGCCACCAAGTAACAAACCCTAAGATCTCTCTAAAATATAGACATCCACCTTAAATACAATTCTATTTATAACACTCCCCCTTGAATGTCTATTCAATGGATAATGTGGCTCGTTAAAACCTTAACTAAAATAAAACCCAGTGGGAAAAAAATTCTAGAGAAGGAAAAAGAGTACACATGTTTAATAATACGCCTTTTGGTTGCCTCATTAAAAACCTTGCAAGGAAAACCCATTGGACAAACCTTGTAAGAAAAAAAGAGTACAACGCGTATTAACTCCCCCTGATGAGATTATCAATTCACATCTTTAAGCCTTTGCATTCCAATATTGTGCACCATCTTCAAAAGATCGTTGGTACATATTTGATAAACAAATCATCCATATTAACTTGAATGAATATGTCGCACCTTGAAATCATTCCCAATAGAGATGAATTATCTTCATATGATCTTGTTGGAATCGCCATTTCAATATCATCACATAGAGGCAAAAACTCATACTATCATGTTATCATGCGTATAACTATAGCAAGATAAATTTGTGCACAAATTGCACTGGGGTTGTAGTATTTCATGACCATAAATTCTATATGATTTAAGGAATTTAAATCCTTCAGGGATTGTTAAGTCAATAAGCCAAATAAATAGACTTTAGATGCATATCAAGTTTTCATGTCATGCTAGACATGTAAGATAGATAAAGGTGATAGCACACACCATCAGTGGCGGATCTAGAATTTTTAAGTTATGGGTGTTGAACTATTATTTATCTAAAAGCTACTATTAAGAATGGGTGCTCAAGTAATATATTTGTAAGAATTACTAGCTTTTTTATATAAATAATAGTTGATGACTCCAAAAGTAATGGGTGCTTGAGCACCCATAACTATCAACATGCATCCGCCACTGCACACCATTGACTTTATAATTTTAAGTGTTTGTCCAAAACTACATGTCTTTCATATGAAACCAATTCTATTTGAATTGTTTCTCCATACTTAAGATCCTCATAAATATTTAGTGTTATCATAGATGTAGTCGACGAACATTTTATATCGGTTCCAATATTTTTTCATAAGGACATAACATATAGATCTCTTCATTCATATTTTCAGGTATTTGAACCTCTCGTGAGATTTTATGAAGTGTTATGTCATGTGATCTTCTAGATCATTTGCCTCCTTTATTATGATTATTTTGATCATTTGATCATCTTCTTTATCAAGAAATTTATTTGAAACCGATTTGTCTATACGCTTTAAGCGTACCATAGACTTTGTCCTTCTTGGACTTATTCTAATAGGAGCATTTGCAGTGAGAATATAGTTACTTTCTTTGGTCAGCAAATGTGTCTGACATGCTTTGCAATATACTGCAGATGAATTATCTTTTTATGAACTTCAAGTTCATATTATCTTATTCGAGGATCTAGATGTACTAATGCTAATTCATTTCACATAAATTTTTCTCAACTGTTTATCTTGTCTCCCCCTCATGTTAGAAAAACTAACTTGCTTCCTCAAGTTTGAAAATGCACCTTTGTGCTTTATGGTGTTAATTAAAATAAATACCGCACATCAATAATAATAATATGGGATTATTTGGTTCCTGACCCTGGACCACTTGTGAGGAGATAATGTAATATACTTTCGTATATAACGTATATCAAACTGATATAGATAACTTCGCTCTCATAAGCAATAGTTTAGCTATTAAGTGGAGGCACTCAATAAATCATTTTGCTAAACCAACTGTGATGTAACCAACTTATCAAGATAAATGATCTTGAATAGAAAATTAGGAAATTATGTTCGAAATTAAATTATTGAGCAAGTTACCTTGCAAAACACCATGTTGCGGGTTAATAATAATCGCACATAACTATTTGACCAAAAAGTGTTAAGCCATTTGTTAAACTAATTAAATAAGAAGATTTTAGGTAAATCTTAGCCAAAGATAATTTACCCTAGATCTAAGATAGAGGATATGAGTAAGCAGACAACGCAAGCATAAGATTTAACTATAATATTAATATTATTTAAATCTCATTATATAAGAAGAGGATGATGATTTTCATAACATTAGATAACAATGAAGAATACATATATGAGAAGGGTGACCAATCTTTAACGAGGTGGAACCCCATACATTAGATATGATGAGACTAACAATATGTATTGAGGATCTGCTTCTTTCTCCTTCGTGGGAAGGGAGAGAGATGAAGATCCCTCCTCCTCTCAAAGAACATGTCTGTGTGTGGATTTCCTTCAGTCCCCCTTTCCCTTCTTATTCTCCCTTAGTTTATATACTAGTCTTCTCCTTTATCCAACAGTCATTGACCATAGTACTTAAGTCTTTTGACTATATTACGGGTTGACCCATTGAAATATCATAACATCCAATTCTCTGCTCAAGCATTGTGTCGCGCCCCCTTTGTAACATATTGTAGAAGGCATAATAATTTCTAAAAGTCCAAATACTACTCGGTTATTAGCACAAAGCACGTAAAGAGTAAGTTTATTAGTTCCAAACCCTATATGCTTGTTACTAGGCGTGGGCATGATACTATATTAATTAAAATGTAAATAACTAAAAGCACAAAAACATGAAGCAAGCAAAGAAAAAAGCGTGGAACCAACAAAGCAAATAGTTACACCATCGCCAGCCCCCATGTGGAAATTCGGTAGGACATACACATCTTCATGACAAGAACTGTTTTCAGATTCAAACCAACTAAAAATAGGTAATAGCGACGGAAACATGCATGATACCGAGTGTGGGAGGGAGCAATCTTACCTTTGCAGCGTGATAAAGAATATAGAAGGCCAACAATATGAACCTTTTCTGAAATCCCCAATATAGCGACAACAGCGACGAGGCCGAAAATAGTGAAACAAAACTAAGATGTTGTTTATAGTACTGTGATTAAAGTAAAGAAGATGGAGACGTCGCCGTGATTGTAAACGTTGGTTGCATCGATGTCAACAGTGATAAGGAGTCGAAAATTTGGAATATGAAGGTTTTCTCACACCAGGATGGAGAAAAGACGACAAAAGGGACAAGTAAAAGAATCGGTAGTCATTGATAAAGAGGAGGTGGCGGGCTATAGAGATGTATTGGAGTGGAGAAGATGACATCTTTGGTGTCAAAAGAAAATGCTAGCACAGGATTTCGTGTGTGTGTCTTATAGCAAAAGAATAAGAGAGTGTCGAAGTTCTCCTCCTTTAAAAAAAAACTCTTATATGTATGTACATGGAGGAGATCCCTGTCCCCTATATGTCCATAACAATAAGGTATTTATAGCTAAGGAATTATTAAGTTTCTACGTTACAAAGACAAAATTAAGGCTACAAGTTAGTAAAGAAAAATATTTGACAGAATCAATTAGGAAAAATCAGAGGTCACAACTTTGGAAAGAAAGAGATTCGGTCTATATATAAAAGCGTAAGAATAGTACTGTAATTCAACCATTATATGAATAGAGCAAAAATTCTAGTTAAGAACGAAAAGCTATTTTTTTGAAGAAAAAAAAAATCATACAAGATTGAGATTTGAAAGTCAAATTGATAGGAACGAGAGCCAAATCAGTGAACAATAATAAAGGAAATCAAGAAAAAAATATATATTCCACATGTTTTGTGATACATTGAACTTGTACTAATTCCTTTCTTAATTTCCACAACGTCTTCTCAATTCGTTCCGGAAACAAAAGAGGAGGAGAAAGAGATCTTGATTTTGCAATTTGGGGAGAGGTTAGGGCGCAAATTTTGGGGCTTAATAGGTAAAAGAATTTATGGAGCCAAAATAACAAAAAATTCGTTTTGGGTTAAAAATGGTAAGGGTGAACGGGTGCCGTCGATCTAAATGATCAACAGCTGGGATTAAAAGGGTTAGGTGGGAGATCGGGTTGGGTCGTGCAAATTGGGTTAGGGTCGGGTTTGAGTGGGAATTGGGTCAGAAAATTGGTTCAGATTGGGGTCAATTTAGGCTACAATTGAAATGAAATTGGGCTATTATTTAAATAGCTAATTTTCCCCTATTTAAAAGTAAAAAATAGAAAATTGATTTCCGGAACTAAATTAAAAGGTACTAAAATGTTTTATTACATATAATTAAACTATTTAAAAATAGTTAAAAATGATTTTAAAAACAAATTTAAAGCACTGAACTAATTAATAATATATAAATATTAATCTAAAAATACTGGAAATAATTTTATTATTGTAAAATGCTATTAATCATAAAATAGGTTATAATTGCAATTATGCAATTAGCTTTCAAAAATACCAAATAAATTTGTAAAAATATGCAAAAATCACCTTAATTATATTTTGGTGTAAATATGAGAATGAAATAAATTATTTCACAAAATGATAATTTTGAGAGCAATTACTGGATTTTGTACTGCTAAAATAGACAATAAATTGATTTGAAAAATCTTAAAAATTAGGGAAAAATACCAAAACTCTTGGGCATGCTTATATATGCATACACATGCTTTTTTGAAAGTATTTGAGTATAGAAAAAAACATAGGGAAAAATTGGGTATCAACAGCTGCCCATCTTTGCCCGAGAAGGATGAAAGAGTTGTCGGGTAAAGATATGATGGCCAATTTTGACCAAAAGAAACGATTTGAAAAGATTTGACCGAGCTCTAAGTCCTGAGCTGCCTACATATCCCTGATCTTACAGGAATCAGGCCATATGTGGTTCAGGGTCTATTGACAGAATATGCCGATGGAGGTTTTTTTTGAAAAGAACGGACGGGATGTTTAGGTTGAGAAAAGTGGTTGAAGTCTGGTAGGCTGCGGGATCTAGAGCGGGATCGCTCCTGCTGAGACGGCTGTTGATAGCCGGTGTACCTGCAAATGAATAATACCAACATATGTTGTGCATAAATTTAAACGTGATGCAAGTTCCCATTGGACCATGAATGCTGTCTTTGGACGGTTAGGATGACGTCCTTGGACCATGACGTCCTGGGCCATGAAGCGTGTAATATAGGATTCGCAGGCTATGAAATGATGTTCTCGGGCCATGAGGATGATGCCTCCGAACCATGATGCCTTTGAATAGTGATATACGAAAGATAAAAGTGGGGTCCTCAAGCCATGGCATGGCGTTCTCGGGCTATGAAAATGGTGCCTCCGAACAATGACGCCCTTGGATAATTTGGCGATCTTTCAGCCCATGAAATGCGGGGTTTGGCGTTCTTTCAGCCGATGCAAGACTTAAATAAAAAAATGGCGATATTCCAGCCGATGTAAAGTGTAAGTACAAATGGCGATTTTTCAGCCGATGCAAGATTTAAATGAAGTGGCGATATTCCAGCCGATGTAAAGACAGTGTAAATATAAATGGCGATCTTTCAGCCGACGCAAGATTTAATGGCGATATTTCAGCCGATGCGGGATTTAAATGAAGTGGCGATATTTCAGCCATGCAAAGAAGGAGACAGAGCTTTAGTCTCGAAAGGCAGAAAGGTAGCCTTATGCAATGCAGAGAAATGTAGATGGAGACAATGCTTAGTCTCGGAAGGCAGAAAGGTAGCCTTATGCAATGCAGAGAAATGCAGATGGAGACAATTCTTAGTCTCGGAAGGCAGAAAGATAGCCTTATGCAATGCAGAGAAATGCAGATGGAGACAATGCTTAGTCTCGGAAGGCAGAAAGGTAGCCTTATGCAATGTAGAGAAATGCAGATGGAGACAATGCTTAGTCTCGGAAGGCAGAAAGGTAGCCTTATGCAATGCAAGAAATGTAAAAGGCAAGTAATGGTAAAATCTCTTAGCTGATAGCTTTATAGCTGATAGTCGATTGCTATATTGTGGCTGCTGGGGATGTCGTGTCCGGGTAGCAATTGTAAATAGGTGATGATTCTGAGAGTTGTATTCTCGAGAAGTATGAGTGCATAGATATATCTAATGATGTTACGATTTGAGTGCCTGTATCCAAAGAAAAATCGTGGGTTCTGAAAAAGAGGGGAAGGTTAGTTCGTATCCCCATGGACTTTGCTCGTCCTGCTCGGCCCTTGTCTCGGTGATACTGTGCGTATCTTTGGGGTAGCGTTGCTAAACAAAACAATTTTGATAATGGACATGCATGATTTAGTGAAAAATGTAACTTAATCATATAATTAAAAAAATAGTTTTCTTTTAGATGAACCGACGACTGTGACGCGGTTCAAGACATTGCAACCTCTCTCTTCGGAATTTTGAGGGTCCTCCTCAAAATTCTGCCCCAGCTTACTGGGTTGGTGATTCCAACGTGCGATGATTGGCTGAAGATCGACTTCGGAATTTTGAGGGTCCTCCTCAAAATTCTGCCCCAGTTTCCAATATCGGGGGGAAATGAAAATTTTATTGAATTGTGACCGAACCCATAAGGTTGCCTACGTATGCCCTCTTAAGCGGGAATCAGGTCAGACGTAGTTCAAATTACATCATAAAGAAATCATAAATGGCTACACATAGTATCGCTTCACTGCATCTGAAAACTTCTCCGTCCATTTATGCAAGTATGAGGGCTCCTCCTATTAGAACCCGATAAACCATGTACGGACCTTGCCAGTTGAGAGAGAATTTCCCTTTGGCTTCATCTTGATGCGGGAATATTTTCTTCAACACCAGCTGCCCGGTGTAAACTGTCTCGACTTGACTCTTTTGTTGAAAGCTCTGGACATTCTGTTCTGATACAATTGACCATGGCAAACTGCATTCATTCTCTTCCCATCTATAAGAGCTAGCTGCTCGTAGCGGCTTTTTACCCATTCTGCGTCGTCAAGTTCTGCTTCCTGTATGATCCTCAAAGAGGGAATTTCTACTTCGGCGGGGATGACTGCTTCTGTACCATAAACCAACATATAGGGAGTTGCTCCGGTTGATGTGCGAACCGAGGTGCGGTACCCCAATAGAGCAAATGATAGCTTCTCGTGCCACTGCTTATGTTTTTCTATCATTTTCCTCAGTATCTTCTTGATATTCTTGTTGGCCGCCTCTACAGCTCCATTCATCTGAGGTCTGTAGGCTATAGAGTTCTTGTGTTTGATCCTGAATGTTTCACACATTGCTTTCATCAGATCACTGTTGAGATTGGAACCGTTGTCAGTAATGATCGACTCTGGGATGCCGAATCGACAAACGATGCGGTCGCGAACAAAGTTTGCCACGACTTTCTTAGTCACTGCCTTATATGACGCTTCTTCAACCCATTTGGTGAAATAATCAATTGCCACTAGAACGAACTTGTGCCCGTTTGATGCGGCAGGCTCGATAGGTCCGATAACATCCATTCCCCAAGTGGCAAACGGCCATGGCGAGCTTGTTGCAGTAAGCTCTTTTGGAGGCACTTTTATTATGTCTGCATGTATCTGACAGCGATGGCACTTTCGGACGTACTGGATACAGTCCGTTTCCATAGTCATCCAAAAATAACCAGCTCGGAGTATCTTCTTTTCTAAGACAAAACCGTTTATATGCGGACCGCAGGTCCCAGCGTGAACTTCTTCTAATAACCTGGATGCTTCTTTTGCTTCGACACACCTTAGCAATCCCAAATCGGGAGTCCTCCTGTACAAGATTCCTCCATTGTGAAAGAAGTTGTTAAATAATCTCCGAAGTGTGCGTTTCTGAGTAGCATTTGCAAGTTCCGGATATCCTCCTGTTGTCAAATATTCCTTGATGTCATGGAACCATGGTCTTCCGTCTGCTTCTTCCTCGACATGAACACAATAAGCTGGTTGGTCATGAATCTTTACCGGAATAGGATCTATGAAGTTCTTATCTGGATGCTGAATCATAGACGATAGGGTGGCCAATGCGTCGGCAAACTCATTCTGAACTCTAGGGACATGCTGAAATTCTGTCTTTGTGAACCTCTTCCTCAACTCCTGTACATGATGCAGAATAGGGAGTATCTTGGAGTTCTTGGTTGCCCATTCTCCTCAGACCTGATGTATGAGCAAATCTGAATCCCCGATCACTAGTAACTCCTGAATGTTCATATCGATGGCCAGCTTGAGCCCTAAGATGCAGGCTTCGTAATCGGCCATGTTGTTGGTGCACGGGAACCTGAGTTTGGCAGATACCGGATAATGCTGGCCGGTTTCTGATACTAAGGCTGCTCCTATACCAACTCCTTTGAAATTTGCTGCTCCGTCAAAAAACATTCTCCAACCATCATAGGACTCTGCAATATCCTCTCCTATGAAAGATACCTCTTCATCAGGAAAATACGTTTTTAGAGGCTCGTATTCTCCATCCACGGGATTCTCGGTGAGATGATCTGCCAAGGCTTGTCCTTTGATTGCCTTTTGAGTCACATAGATAATGTCAAATTCACTCAGCAGGATTTGCCACTTGGCTAGCTTGCCAGTGGGCATGGGCTTCTGAAAAGATATATTTCAGCGGATCCATTCTTGATATGAGGTAAGTGGTATAGGCACAAAAATAATGCCTCAACTTCTGAGCTACCCAAGTTAGAGCACAACAGGTGCGTTCCAATAGGGAATACTGGGCCTCGTACGGGGTAAACTTTTTGCTGAGATAGTAGATGGCCTGCTCCTTTCTCCCCGTTTCATCATGTTGTCCCAAAACACAACCGAATGCCCCATCCAATACCGCAAGGTAGAGCAAAAGAGGTCTACTTGGTTCGGGCGGAACCAAAACTGGCGGCGTTGACAGGTATTCCTTGATTCTGTTGAAGGCTTTCTGGCAATCATCAGTCCATTTGGTAGCGTCGTCCTTCTTCAACATTTTAAAGATAGGTTCACAAATGATGGTGGACTGAGCTATGAATCGGCTGATATAGTTGAGTCTCCCCAGGAAACTCATCACGTCCTTCTTGTTCTTCGGCGGCGGCAACTCTTGAATGGCTTTAACCTTTGATGGGTCCAATTCTATCCCTCGGCGACTCACAATGAATCCAAGTAGTTTTCCGGCAGGAACCCCGAATGCATATTTGGCAGGATTCAATTTCAGATTGTACCTTCTCAGTCTGTTGAAGAATTTCCTCAGATCTTCCATGTGGTCAGTGGCTTTCTTGGATTTGATGATGACATCGTCTACATACACCTCGATCTCTTTGTGTATCATGTCGTGGAAAATAGTAGTCATGGCCCTCATGTAGGTGGCCCCAGCATTCTTTAACCCAAACGGCATCATTTTGTAACAATACATTCCCCACGGCGTAATGAAAGTCGTTTTCTCCGCGTCTTCCTCATCCATCCATATCTGATGATACCCAGCAAAACAATCAAAACGAACGACTGCAGCTCATGCTTGGCGCAGTTGTCGATTAGAATGTGTATGTTTGGTAAGGGGAAGTCGTCTTTCGGACTGGCCCGGTTGAGGTCCCGGTAGTCGACACAGACTCTGACCTTCCCATCCTTCTTTGGTACTGACACAATGTTGGCTAACCATGTCGGATACTCTACCACCCTGAGAACCTTGGCTTTGACTTGCTTAGTGACCTCTTCCTTGATTTTCAAACTTATGTCAGGTTTGAACTTTCTGAGCTTCTGTTTTACTGGTGGGCATGTGGGATCGGTTGGCAGTTTGTGAGCTATAATGGATGTACTGAGACCAGTCATATCATCATACGACCAGGCGAATATGTCCTCATATTCCCTTAGAAATTCCGTGTACTCTTTCTTTTCTGATGGTGACAGATGAACATTGATACGCGTTTCTTTGACATTCTCTGTATCTCCCAAGTTGACAATCTCAGTTTCGTCCAAGTTAGACTTAGGCCTATTCTCAAAATCCTCAACCTCTTCAACGACCTCTTCTGGTATATCATCCTCTTCTGAGTCTATATCCGTTTGTTGCGTTGCCTCGTTGCGAGTCGCAATCGTCGGTTCATCAAGATAAGTAATAGTAATGCTGTGTAAATAAAGTAAACGATAGAAAAAATAATAAGAGCGAGACTTATAAGAAACTGAAATGCTTTGATAAATTTCATAATTGTTTTGAACATTGGAGCTCTTATTTTCGAAATTAAAAATGCGGAAATGAAATCAGCTAGCGAAAAAGTAAAAGGTAATGCATGGTGCTTTGTTCAGCCTTGCTACCCCGAAGCTTTCCGGGCTCTGGTGGTTCTGATGGACCAATTGTCGAGGCGTGCTCCTCGGTTCACAGCTTGTATGGAAGGGCCTTCCTCCCCTTCCTCCTCAAAAATGACACAGCAGTCCATATTGTCGTCTTCCAAAAACAGATTCCTTACTGCCGCCAACGCTTCCTCTTCTTCTGACCCATATATGACATCTGCTGGCTGGAAAGTCTGCTCCAGGCGAGGTATCGGATGCTCCAGTGGGTAGTAGGGACTGCGCCATGGTGGCGACCAGTGGTTGAACTCCTCCCAAGTGTATTCATACCCCAAACCAAAAGTGGTGCCATGTTTCTTTAGTTTAATGGGTTTGGCGATTCCCTGGAGGTTTTTGCCAAGTCCCTTGCCAGGCTCGTATCCACACCAATTCAGTATACTCTCAATCTTGTTATCCCACCATTTATCCTTGTCCACGGCGTTGACTCGCTCAATGTGATGGTAAGTTTCTCCGCCTATCTTCCTTCTTCCTCCTATTGCCGGGATGGTCTGGCGACTGTATATGGGATTGCTACCGTCGCCGTGAATAATCACCTCTTGGTGATTCCACTCAAACTTTACTGCCTGGTGTAGGGTTGATGCTACAGCTCCAGCGGCATGGATCCAGGGCCGTCCCAATAGCAAGTTGTAAGATGCTGGGACGTCTATTACTTGAAAGTCAACGTCGAACCAGGTCGGTCCCATTTGTAGACACAAACTGATTTCCCCAATAGTGGACCTTTGGGAACCATCGAAAGCTTTGACATTGATGGCTCCATCCTTGATCTCATGCAGGCTCTTCCCCAATGTTCTGAGAGTCACCAATGGACAAATATTGAGGCTAGACCCTCTGTCAACTAGAATTCTGGTGATAAAACAATCCTCGCATTGCACGGTGATGTGCAATGCCTTGTTGTGGCTCAGCCCTTCTGGTGGCAGCTCATCTTCGTGGAAAGTGATTTTGTGACTCTCCAACACTTGCCCTACCATGTTCGCCATTTCTCCTCCAGTTATGTTGCTGGGTACATATGCCTCACTCAGTATCTTCATCAAGGCATTCTTATGTGCATCGGAGCTTTGCAGCAGAGCTAGGATGGAGATCTGTGCCGGTGTTTTATTCAGTTGATCAATGACTGAGTACTCCTTTGCTTGTATCTTCCTCCAGAGATCATCGGGTCCAGTTTCAATAGGCCGTCCAGGGGCCTGCTTACTTGATTCAGCTAAATGTTCCGGGGTATAAACCCTGCCGGTTCTGGTCATACCCTGTGCTGCAATTGCTTCTCCAGATTTGGTTTTCCCTTTCCTTCTCGCCTCGGCGGTGTAATCCCAAGGAATGGCCTTCGTATGGAATGGTGCTACGGTTGACATAGCCACAGGAATGGGTACCCTTGCTTTGGGAGGTAACACAGCAACTTCAAATGGTACAGGTGCCTTTGGGGATCCAAACTCGACCTCAATCGGTCCTGGCGCCTTTGCAGAAGAAGGTGCCTCGAACTCAAGTGGTATGGACATGTTCACTTCAGTGTCTCCAGAAGGCTGGATCTGGACTACAATTGGATTAAGTGTGACAGTTGATTTCTTTGGCTCGTCATCTTCAGCAATCAATCCGATCGATCCTCTGGGGTTCCAATCATCTTCTATCTCTATCATGTGAACGCCTCCGCCCTTGTGGTCGGGCAAGGGGTTGTTGCGAACATTAGGAGCAGGTTCCTTCGCCACAATAATCTTGTTGTCAATTAAAGCTTGGATTTTATCCTTCAGAGAGCGGCATTCATCAATGGTATGCCCCTTCATGCCGGAATGGTATGCACAGGTTTTGTTTGGGTTGACCCATTGGGAAGGATTTTCTGGAGTTATGGCAGGGATAGGGGTGACGTATCCAGCGGCTTTGAGCCTTTCATACAGCTGGTCGATTGGTTCGGCGATGGCGGTGTATTGTTTGGGGGGTCTACGGTCGAAGTTAGGTCGCGGTTTAGGGAAGTTTTGGTGGGTGGGAGGTGATTGATAGTGAGAGGGCTGAGCATTATAGGCTTGGTAGACGGGTGCGGGTTGGGAATATCTTGATGAGGTAGGTTGATATATGGGGGGTGGAGATGATGGGTAAGCAGGTGGTGGAGCTTGGTAAGAGGGCGAGGGTGCTTGGTAATTTGGGGTAGGTTGATATGTGAGAGGAGATATCGGGTAGGTTTGGTATTTTATTGGGGATTTCGTTCTTTGTGCAACCATCACGACACTCACATCCCTTTTCTTGGATGCGCCGCCAGACTATAGAACCTTGTTGGTGGCCTGCTATGCCTCAAAGTTAGTGACCATACAACTTTTAATGCCTTCCTCGATCCTCTCCCCTAGCTTGATGATGTCGGAAAATTTCAGGCCTTCAATCAACATCAACCTCTCATAATACTGTGGGTCTTGAACCCGGACGAAAAACCTGTTCATCTGTTCTTATTCTAAAGCCGACCTGACCTTAGCAGCTTCTGATCCCCAACGAGTAGTATACTCGCGGAATGTCTCCGTGGGTTTCTTCTTTAAGTTCTGGATGTAGAATACGTCCGGCGCATTTTCCGTATTGAATCTGAACCTGTCCATGAAATCGGACGCCATACCTACCCAATTCATCCACTTCTTGGGGTCTTGGCTAATGTACCAAGATAGAGCATCCCCTTTCAAACTTCTCATGAAGAGCTTCATGCGAATCTTTTCATCTCTTCCGACTCCGACCAGCTTATCGCAGTATGTCCTCAAATGGACCCTGGGATCCCCTGTGCCATCAAACATTTCAAACTTGGGAGGTTTGTACCCCTCAGGAAGTTCGACATCTGGCTGAATGCAAAGGTCCTCATAATTCAGCCCCTCGATACCTTTGTTTCCTTCAACACCCTGGACTCGGCTAGTCAGCTTCTTGAGTTCCGCGGCCAGATTCCTGATAAGAGAGTCTTTTTCATCAGACTCCGGTGTGCTTGAAATAGGTTGAGTATATTGTGGTATGGTTTCCACATAGATGGGGGTGTTGTGGAGATGATCATTTGTGGCGTTTAGCGGTTCAAGGATAAGCAATGGGGTGTTGTTTGAAGTGTGGCATGTGTTGCAGTGTTGAGCATGAGTGGGTTGTATTTGTGGTTTAGGGATATTTTGTGGAGGTGCGGGATTTTGAGTGTTGGGGAAGTTGACATCTGGGGTGGTGAGAGAAAATGACAAGCTTGCCAAATTCCGAAC